>NC_092872.1:652938829-653241496 GCF_028372415.1 Notamacropus eugenii
CAATAAAAAAAAGTACCTGGCTCCCAGGGGTGGGGGAGTCAGGTTTATGTTCTATGAAGGGAAGAGCAAGGGAACTTTTTTGTAAACTTGGGCTACAATTAGCCAGTGTCCTTACATGGAGAGATTCAGTACATTACTAGCATTGGTCATAAACTCACACAGAGGGAAACAATGATAATTATTAATGATAAGTCACTATGTTGGCAAAGTACTTTCCTCATAATAATCCTGTGATAGTTAAAAAATTATGAATAGAAAGCATGAAGGAACTAAGCAAGGGCTTTGATGTGTTGAGAATGCATGACTGGCATTCCACTGACACCTTCTTTTCCTGTGTATTTGTTTTTTCCTAGCATATCTCCTGTCCTGGGAAGGCAGTCAGGTTACAGAATGATATGGTGGATTGGGCATTGGACTCAGAATCAGGAAGGTGTGAGTTCAAATACTGGCTTAAACATTTGACAAGTAACTTCATTTCTCTGTGCCTCAGTTCCCTCATTTGTAAAATGAGGGGTTTGAACTGAATGTCTTCTAAGATCTCTTCAAGATCGAAATCTAAGACTCTCTCTCCTAATGTGTGCCTCTTTGCACTGTCTTAATGGCTCATCAATGTTGAGTTTTAGAACTGTGACAGATTTTAAATATATTTTGTCATATCCTTTCATTTTACGGGTGAGGAAATTATGTCCCCAAGGGGTTAAGTGACTTTCTCAAGGTCATATAGCTAACAAATGGCAGAGTCAGAATTCAAACTCAGGTCATCTGTTCCTTAAACTCAGTTACTGCTGAATGCTTTCTGAGACTGCTCCTTCTCACTCAGAACATGATCATGACAGTAGTCAGAGACCTTGCCAAGTATTACAAATACAGATCAAAAAAATTTGAATACAGTCTACTTCTTTATTACAACCAGGACAAATCTGATTCCTGGAGAATCTTGTTACAGGCTTTCTGACAAATTCTCCTAATCAGCTAGATGTTCATTTCAAAGGACAGATGAATGAGCCATCTAAGGAAGTTGTGATTTGTCTAGGGATGAGGGTGTCACTATTATCTCTATTTTGGGCATGGGAATGTTTTTCTCCTTCCACATAATTTGACATACAATGATAATATACATCTCTTCAATTGGATTACATGTGAATCTAAACATAATCCTATCAATTGCTGCTTATTTTTCATATTGACCAACAAGCTGCATTCTTCTTACCATCTATGTCCATGTAGTGGCCAGAATCCTATATTCTTGCTCTCATTTGTTCAGATGAATAGCTAAATTTCCTGCATATTATTGATGCCCTGAGTGGGCAGGGGAAGGATGTCCTCCAATCCTCAGTCACTGTATGTGGCTATGTAGAATACACATACATACACATATATTATACATGCACATATGCACCTTATATATGTGTATATACATATGTCTATATAAATCTTGTATTTATTTACTTCTGTACATATTCTCTTCCCTGGTAAAATGTAAGTGTCTTGAGAATTGGGATTGTCTCACTTTTGTATTTATATCCCCAGCTGCTAGCATTTATATAGCATCTATGACAATCCTGAAACATAGATTCTATTAGAATTCCCATTTTACAATTGAGGAAATGAAAACAAATGGAGGTTCAATGACTTGTCCAAGGTCACATAGCAATGTATCTGAGGCCAGATTTGAACTCAGGTCTTTTTGACTCTAGGTCTGCTGCTTTATCTACCATGCCACCCAGCTACTTTGTAATAGGAAATTAATAAAAGCTTATTGGTTGAATTAAAGAATTAATTCCCTTTATCTCTTGAATGACTCATCCTTGGCTCAGTTCCTGCTGGAATAGAGGAGTTAAAAAGTTGAATGGGCATATATCTATTGTTGTTGTTCAGTTGTGTCCAATACTTTGTGACCCTCTGGACAGACCACACTATTTATGGAGGGTTCTTGGCAAAGATACTGGAGTTTTTTGCCATTTCTTTCTCCAGTGGATTAAGGCAAACAAAGGTTAAATGTCTTGTGCAGGGTTACATAGCTGGTATGTCTAGGGGTGGATTTAAACTTAGGACTTCCTGACTTCAGGTCCATTGCTCTATCCACTGATCCATCTAGCTGCCTCTGGCAGGTGTCTACTCTCTTGGAAATGTCATGAAGGTTAAGGAAGATGTCAGTGACTTAAAGCACTCTGCAAGTGATGGGTGAATTGGAAGAGCTGTATGCGACTTTTGAGTTTGATAAATTGAATTCAGATTCTTGGTTTCACTCTTCTATTTACTATGTGTCTGAACTTTTGTAGCCTGAAACCTAGAATTTGCTTTCTCCTAGCTGTCCTCTCTTGGACTTTATAAACTTCTGAATTTGCTCTTCTTTCCATCTCTGACGCTACCACCTATCCATGACTATTTCCCGCTTATTAACCTGTCCACAGGTTCTTAGAATGTTGTTGTTGTACCACATTCCTGACCAGTCTGAGTTTAAGCTCCCTAATAATCTCCTTACATCCATATACCCTTTCCAAACTGTGGAAAGTTTCATTCAGCACCACAGATGCTTCAAAGCTGCAGTCCTCATCAGATCCTAACCTAGTCCAGGTCAGATGGACCAATTTAATTCCATTGCCATGCTAGAAAGTATATTAATCCTAAGCTTGGAAAAAGCCAAATACTCTTCTAACAGTAGTTGTCAGAATCCCAGTAGGAATGAGGCTATGCTATCACTGGGGGTGGGTTAGGTTGGCCACCTGGCATAGAAAAAATGTCTGCTTATGCTTCTTGATGGAGGGAGGGGTATCAGTATGAGCAACCTCTGAGAAGTTCTCCAGCTGAACTACTGATATTTCTGGGATCAATGCCTAGTTGAAACTATTCCTTGACATCCAACCTTGGGAGTTTCCCTTTGAGCATTCTCAGAGTAGCCTTTTTGATGACTTGAAGATCAGACTTCCTATTAGTCTACATTCTGCCTGACAAATGATTCCTTTCCCTTACCCCTCCTTAGAAGACTTAGAATACTTTCTTAGGAGCTATGGGATATTTTAATGCTCACTTCCCAACAAAAAATACCCATCCACCAAAACAGATTTAAAACTTCATCAAAGAGATGGGTTCCATTATAAATCAATGAATCAACAAAACATTTATAAAATTGTTACTATATTTTAGGCATTATGCTAGGTAGTGAGGATGCAGATATAAAAAAATGGAATAATCACTACTCTTAAAGATCTTATGTTTTACATCACAGGGAAAATGACAATAGCTTCTTGGAAGTAACCCAGGACAACTGATGGGATGTGTGGGACTTAATATATCCATTTATAGAACGTTTGGCTGATCTGCTCCTGGATGTGCCTTGGCTTTCCACATTTTCAGTAAGGGCACTGTAATTCTCTCATCCACCCAGCTTCCCACCCAGCAGTCATCTTCTATATTTCACTCTTCTATATCCGTTATGTTGTTGCTGTTTAGGTGTATCTGACTCTTTGTGACTCCATCTTGGGTTTTCTTGGTAAAGACACTGGAGTGGTTTGCTATTTCTCCCTCCAGCTCATTTTATAGATGAAGAAACAGAGGCAAATAGGGTCAAGTGTCTTGCCCATGGTTACATAGCTAGTATGTGTCAGAGGTCAAGTTTGAACTCAGGTAATTCAGGTCCAGTGGTCTACTCATTGTGCCACTTACCTGCCCCACTTACACCATGATTTGAGTGTAAATCTGTATTTCCACTCCAGAAGAGTCTGGATGACAATTTGTCAGTATCTTTTAGAAGTGATTTTTGTGTGGCTGTAGGTTGGATTAAATGGTATCTGTGATCGCTTTTATTTCTTAAAGATTACAGTTTTGTGATAATTCATTGTATATAGTAGGTAAGGAAAGAAGGTGAACAAGTGATTAAGCTCAAGATTATGAGCAAGAAATACTTATCATTTAACATAATAACAGTGGAATTACCTGTATCTCAGGATTCTAAAGAAAGTAATATTATAGATAGAAATAGTGAAATTAGAAGGAAAATCAGGTTAATTGGAAAGACAAACCAATTTTGAACATGTCGAAATTGTGATGATATTGAGACATCTGTGTGTAGTTGTCCTAGAAGCAGTTGAAGGTGTAGTCTAGATCAAAGAAGACATCTGGACTGAATATATGCATTTGGGAGTTATCTTCATAGAGATGGTAGTTGAATCCATAGGAATGAATGAGTTGCCAAGGAAATGAGTACATAGAGAGGAAAGGACCAAGAACAGCCTTAAAGGAAGACCTACAAGGACAAAAAAAGGAGTGAGTTGAGGTGTGGAGTAGGGCAACTAGGTGACACAGTGGCCTGCAGTCAGGAAAACCTGAGTTAAAACCGAGCCTCAGACACTTATTAGGTTTGTGACTCTGGGCAAGTCACTTAACCCTGTTTAGTTATCTTAGTCATTTTAGTGTCTTAGAATCTAGGTTATTGACTGTAAGTATGAGGATGACCAGCAGAACACAAGTGAAGTAGCCTGGCATAATGGATAGAGGGACCTACAGAGTTTGCTTTTTGAATCTGGCACTTAACAGCTGCATAAACATGGCAAAGTAACTTCATCCTTTGAGGTTCAGCTTTTTGATCTGTAAAATGGATATAATACTTGAAATTCCTAACCACAAGGTTGTTTTGAGACTTCAATTGTTTAAAGTATATAAGTATATAAACCACTTAAAATTTTAACGCACTACATAAATGCCTGTTACTAGTGTGATTGTCCCTAGGTTGCTTGATCTGCCCTGCACAGTGCGAAGTTCTGCTTTGATAGATCAGTCTGCCCCTTCCCATCAGACTTCACTCAAACTCTGATCTTCATCCTTAGTTCTTTTCTGTGTTTGGTATTTGCTATGAATGTGGATTTTATAGTAACACAAAATGCAATGGAACATCATTTACTGAAAAACACAAAATGCTCCCTTAGTGGCTTCAAAGAGTTGATTCATCTCCCAAAGTGCCTAATGTTCTCCCAAGAAAGAAATTATACCCTAGTGGAATCTGGTTCACCATAACAAAGTACACTAAATATCCTGGTGTGGTGTATTGTACACAAAATGTAAGAGAATTTAGCTATTTTGGCCTCTTGAACAGAGAGGTGACTTTTTTGTCTCAGATTTATTTTATATAATCACATGTACTGGGATTGTGGCTGCATGGCTGGAACTTAAATCAGGACTCTGTAGGTAAGAAGTGGGTATCTTTCTGAAACTCAGCTTCAGTAGTGACTTTTTTGGAATGTATGTAGAGAAAAGAGCATTAGAACCATGGCATCATGGAGGTGGTGGAGAGAAAATTGGCCTTGGAATCAGAAGGCTTGAGTTTGAGTCCTGGGCTTCTCTACTTACTAGCTATGTGACCATGCTCCAACTTTCTAGTCATTTAACTTCTCCATGAGTATTTCTTCTATAAAATGAGACTAATAATACTGGAATTACCTATATCTCAGCACTGTAAAGAAAGCACTTTATGAAGCCTCAAGAACTATTGGAATGTCAGTGTGTTCACCTTTATTGTCAATCCTTAGCGTCATAGTTGCCCCCAGGTCTTTGGGTGCGTAAGCAAGAAAGCCCATATTATATTTTTGCATGTGTCTTAGTTACCACAAATGACAGTCTAGGAGATTTTAGATTCATCTGTCCATATTTCTCAGTCACTGGGATGGATCTCAGCAGCAAATGCTCAATTTTGACATAAACATCATTAGGAAATTGAAGCTCTTGATTGTGGGATCATATAATTGGACCATTGCTATAGAGGCATAGCCCACCAATCTGATAACTCTCCCTTAGAATCTGTTCCAGGTCACAACTAATATTACAGAAGAGAAGGATTTGCAGCCTTAGATTGTTATATTAAAATTTAATCATTCTCCCACCACTCTCATTTCTAGGTACATTTCCATGCATATGAAAAGGCTACAAAAGCAATAAGATGCTTTAAATGCATATGCTCCCTTCTGTATTCTGGCCTGGCCCCCTGTTCCCTTGAGACATGTTTTATTTAAAGACTAAATGTGAAGTTGAGATTAATAGAAGAAGTATTAAAGTGGGTAATACTAATAAATACCATGCTAGTCATGAGTCAGTAGTTGACCCTGTAAAAATAGACGTATTTCATATGCATATGTTAGAAAATTTTATTTTTTTACTCCTTTTTGTGTACTAACTTATTTTAGTTTTCCTCTACATCTGAATCTTAGCATGGCTAAGATTACTCAAGTTTCTCTTTGTGTGTCTTTGTGATAAAGCTTGGTCTTCAAAGGATTCTCTGAACTCTAGGTATCTTTTTAGCTATTCTTAGTCAATTCTAAGTAAAGGAGGTAGTATCCCCCTTCTCCCATTTCTAGGACAGCACTCTTCAGATCTATGTCCTCCTCACTGGTGGTTTTCTTTTAAGGCTTTTCTGGGTCTCTGGGTAATTATTAGATTCTGGATCCCATGGTAAAGGCAGTTAGCAGGGGGAAGGCAAATGAAAAAGGATAGTAGTATTTCCCCCTCTCTAAAAAGGACTCAGTGGGAAGTGCTGACCAAGTGTGTGTGGGGCACACTTCATGGAGGAAGAAGTGAGTGTAATCAGACTGACACATGGTATAATGGAGAAAAGTGATAGATTTGGAGTAAAACAGCCTGCCTTTTCACTTACTACCTGTATGACCTTGGCTAAGGTCCTATGACCATTTTGCTAAAATCTTTCCTGTGATTCTTGTGGAAAAGATGGAGAGTTAGGGTTAGGTTAGGGTTAGGACTCCCAGAAGGAACTTAGAAAATATTACTAAGGGTTATTAAATCTTGGGCATGAAACTGATTTAAAAAAGGTCATTTCTTTTGACAAAAGATAGGAGGTTTAGAAGAGAAATATGTATTTAGGAAGTGAGCAGCTGATTAAGAAGGTTGTGACTGAGTACAGAATTTAAATTCCTAGACCATGGTTTAAAATAAAGGAATGATTCACTGTCGACCAAGGATGGAATCATTCTAATGAGATATGGTAAAATTTTATTTGTCTGGAGTCTTAGAAATGCAATTAAGAGAGATTTAAATTGAAAAGCTGGGTGTCAGAAGAGAACTGCTACGTAGTTCTACCAAGCCTAATCCTCTTGAGTGTAATAGCTATAATGGGAAGAACAGAAAAGAGAGGATCAATAATTCTGAGCAGACAGTATCCAAGAGAGCATCATCTGTAGCCTCAGATGTCTATATACAAATGCAGAAATCATGGACAATACTGCAAGCAGGAAAATTCGATTTTGAGCTATGCCTGCATTAGACATGCGTGGTTATACAGATCTGAGCATGGGCATGCCTTCCTTGCCTTAAGACATAGAGATACCAGTCCTTGTGAAATCATTATTCCTGAGGTCTGGCAAAGCTCCTATTGCTTTGCATGATACTTTTCTGACCCAGAGTTGCTACTCTGGCAAACACAGAAAAAGAGTCCATTTTCAGTTAATTTTATCCATAAAATCTTATTATAAATAAAATTATTTTTATTGTTTTATGATCTACAAGTGTTTCATTGTGAGTGAATCCTAAGCCTAAACCATTAGACTGGCCTGAGCTAGCCCTATACCAGAACAAAGGACATTCTCCCTCTCTCTCTTTCTCTTTCCCCCTCAAAACCCCCCCACCCCGTGTGTGTGTGTGTGTGTGTGTGTGTGTGCACGCGTGTGCAAGCGCCCAAGGGATTTTTATCAGTATAGAAAGCTGCCTGTAAAGAATGCCCTTTGTAAGTACAAATTGGCCCATGTTTTGCAGCTTATAGTATTGTCTGGGGCGCTAAGAGGTTAAATGCTTTGCCCAAGGTCCCTCAATCAGTGTGATTCAGAAATGGGCCTTGCACTTAGGTCTTCCTGACCCCAGAGACAACTTTCTGTCATGCCATGCTGCATTTTAAAGAGTATGCCTCAATCAAGATTTACAAATTAGATTAAAAAAGGGCGAGGAGAATAACATAATGAAAGCACTGAGAGGAAATGAAGGTTTCTAGGGAAAAGCAGTGGAGAAAATTTGGTTGATGATCAACAGAGTGAGAAACAGAAAGAATATTTGTGTGAGGATATACAATGGTCTACCTGGAGACAAGAAATGAGATAATGCATTTAGGAAACACATCAGAAGCCTAGCACAGAAACAAGATATTGTATGAATGAAAATATTGATTAATATTGCACTACAAATTCTGACATCTGTTTTAGTATTTTTTTTTTTGCCAAAATCAACAGTGGGTCATAAATTTTTGATACACCTTAATGATAACTCATCTTTCAAATGGTGGAGGAAATAACAAGGGAAACTAATATTTTAGATCTGATTCTGGTGGAAAAGAGACAACTTGTTGCTGAAATAGAAATGTTGGGAACCTTGACATAAAGATATCTTAGAGAAGTAAAGTTGGACGTAGTCTGATGTGAGCCATAGATTTTGGAAGAGATTTCAAAAGGTTCAGAGAAGGAGTAGGTTTATATGGCTTAATATTTTTTCAGAGGAAATGAGACCACTAGGCATGGAAAGTGCTCAAAAATGATATTCTGAAGATATAATCAGAAATTATTCCAAAGAGAAGGTAAAGAAAGGACCTGCCTAAAGATCCCAATGGAACTCATTGACCAACTTAGATTTTAAGAAGATGTACACAGAAGTTGGGAGTGTTCCTTCATTTTGTATTGTCTGTTGTATATCTGCCTATGTATAACTTCTTTGATTTCTGTTTTGCTATTGCTTTGAATAAATGTGTTTTCTTTACTAGTCACTATGTTCATTGTGAAACTAGTATTGGATGGGAAAGGGGTCAAGCCTTGGATATAAAGTTTGGAATACTTCTTCCCCTCAGGAATGACAAAATGATCAGAAGGTAGAAAAAACTCAATTGCATATGTTACAGGTAAGAACAATTTTTAACATTCATTTAAAAAAATTTTGAGCTCCAAATTCTCACTTTCCCTTCCTGCCCTCCCCACTAATATTTCCATATTGCCATATTAGTCATGTTGTAAAAGAAAATACAGGATCCCCCCAAATAAAAGAAAACAAAAAAAAGATGTACTATCAGTTCTTTCTTTGGAGGTGGATAGCGTATTTCATCATAAAAACTTTGGAATTGTCTTGGACCATTGTATTGCTGAGAATAACTAAGTCATTCACTGATCACTACCATATTGGTGCTGCTGTGCGTGCTGTTCTCCTCGTTTTGCTCACTTCACTTTATATCAGTTCATGTAAGCCTGTTAGGGCCCAGCTCTGGACCGTGGCCTCCTGTATGGAAAGTAGAGACACCTGGAGGTGTTAACCTGCCTACGTGGCATACTAGCTGGTCTAGCAAGCTACGAGGTACTGGGACCGCCTCAGTAACAGGGTAGGCTCCGCCTACGGGGAGGAACATGGGAGGAGCTCGGGTGCCTAAAGATATACTGGAGCATTGGGGGGATCCCGGGAAGAGGTGAATGAACAATTAAAGTGTGGACTGCTGCCAACTTGGGTGTTCTGTCTAGTTATTCCCCTCCCCCACGGGAGGGACCAGGGACGCCTGAGGACCGACAAAGACGTAGATCTTGAGGTAATATTCCAAGCGAAGCCCAGGGAGGGAAAGTTAGTGTAGGGAGCCCGGGAGATTTAAATTAGTGAAGAAAGCCCGGGACATTTCATAAGCCTTTCTAGGTTTTTCTGAAAGCTTCCTGTTAATCATTTCTTATAGCACAATGTTACTCCATCCCAATCATATACCACAACTCATTCAGCCATTCCCCAATTGATGGGCATCCCCTCAGTTTTCAATTCTTTGCCACCACATGAAGAGTTGTTATAAATATTTTTGTATATGTAGGTCCTTTTTCATCTTTTCTCTTTGGGATACAACCCTAGTAGTGGTATTTATGGGTCAAAGGGTATCTGTAGTTTTATAACCTTTTGGGCACAGTTCTACATTGCTCTCCAGAATGGTTTGATCAGTCCACAACTCCACTGAGTGCTTTAGTGTTCTAATTCTCCCATATCACCTCCAATTGTCATTTTCCTTTTCTGTCATATTAGCTGATTTGATAAATATGAGGTAGTGCCTCAGAATTGTTGCATTTCTCTAATCAATAGTGATTTAAAACATTATTACGTGACTTAAGATAACTTTAATTTCTTTGTCTGAAACCCGCCTGTCATATTCTTTGCTTACTTATCAGCTGGGGAATTATTTATATTCTTATAAATTTGACTCAGTTCTCTACATATTTGAAACTTGCTGTAAAATTTTACTGTGTATTTCCCCTCATCCTTTCCCCCCATATTTATCTTTCTTTCTCTCTCCACTCACCCTGTCCTTCTTCAAATTTGTTTTGCTTCTGACCACCATCTTCCTCAATCTGCCCTTCTTCTTTTGTGACTTTCCCCTCCTACTTTCCTGAAGGGCGATATAGATTTCTATACCCAAATGAATGTGTATATTATTCCTTCTTTGAGCCAATTCCAATGAGAGTAAGGTTCAAGTACTGTCTGCCATCCCTTATCTTCTCCTTAACTGTAAATGCTCTTTTGTGCCTCTTTTATGTCAGGTAATTTACCCCATCTCACCACTCTTCTCTTTTCTCCCAGTGCACCCTTCTTTCTCATTTCTTAATTTTAAAAAAATATATCATCCCATCATAACCATTCCTCTTTCCCCCTTCTTTAAAGATACCATCCCATCAACTTACACTTGTGCTCTTTGTCTTCTAACTACCCTGATAATTATTAAGTTCTTAGAAGTTACAAGTATCATCTTCCCATGTAGGAATATAAATAGTTTAACCATATTAAATAATTTATTATTTCCTTTCTTGTTGACCTTTTTGTGCTTCTCTTGAGTCATATTTGAAAGACAAAAATTTTGATCTTTTTATCAGGAATGCTTGAAAGTCTCCTGTTTCATTAAATATCCATCTTTCCCCCTAAAGTATTATACTCAGTTTTGCTAGGTAGGTGATTTGGTTGTAATTCTAGCTCCTTTGCCCTCCAGAATCATATTCCAAGCCTTCCAATCCTTTAACATAGAAGCTACTAACTCTTGTGTGATCCTGTGACTCCACCATATTTGAATTTTTTCTTTCTGGCTGCTTTCAATATTTTCTCCTTGACCTAGGAACTCTGGAATTTTGCTATAACACCCCTGGGAGTTTTCAGTTTGGCATCTCTTTTAAGAGGTGATCAATGAGTTCTTTCAATTTCTATTTTACTTATTGGTTCTAGTATATCAGGACAGTTTTCTTTGATAATTTCTTGAAATACAATGTCTAGGCTCTTTTTAAAAAAAATTATGACTTTCAGGTAATCCAATAATTCTTAAATTATCTCTCCTGGATCTAGTTTCCAGGTCAGTCGTTTTTCCAGTGAAATATTTAATGTTTTCTTTTTTTCATTCTTTTGATTTTGATTGTTTGTTTGATTGTTTTAGTTTGTTTCAATCTGATTTCAATCTGTTTCAAAACTGATTGTCATCAGTTTCCATTTACTGGGACCAGGGTCCCAGGCTCCCCTGCAGCTGCATGCCCTAGTATGCTAGTGTTCCTCTTCACCATGGGACTGTGATTTGGAAATGTGTATGACAATGTAACAGAGTCCTGTATACACTTCCAGCAAAATGTTTCCTTTAATCTTAAAGACTTCTAACCAGTAGTCCAGCTGTCTTACAGTTTGTTGGTTGAGACTTTTGGAAGCTGCTGCTTCTGATTCAGTAGCCCCCAAGGCCTGCTGCTGGCTTGCCAGGATGTGGCCTGCAGTGGACTGCACTTTACTCTCCAGTGAGACAGACCTTTTTTGCCAATGTTCTAAGTTGACTTGGACTGGAAATTTCTTTTTCAGTACAATTATTTTTGTCCTCTTTTTGGTTTCGCCACTCTTTACTCCACCATCTTGGCTATGTCAAGGTGCTTAGGATTCCAGGAGCTTACATTCTAATAGGGGAAGATGACACAGAAAGGGGAGGTAGAGTTGGAAAGAAGAGGGGAGAATTCTGATGGGAGGAGGAGGAAAAGGAGGGACAGAGCAAAGGCAGCATGGTTTTGAAGTGGTTGGGATGTCTTCAATCCACTAAACTCTATATCATTATTCTTTAATTGAGATAGCTAAGTGGGCCAGTGAATAGAGGGCCTGACCTGAAATCAGACAGACGCGAGTTCAAATTTGACTTTAGACCCTTATTAGCTGTGTGATACTGGGCAAGTGATGTAACCTCTGTTTGTTTCAGTTTCCTAAACTGTAAAATGGACATAATAAAATCCAGTTCACAAGTTTGTTGTGAAGATCAAATGAGATAGTATCTGTAAAGTGCTTGGCACCATTCTTGGCACATGGCAGGTGTTTTTCCTCTTTCCTTCTTTATTTAGTCCTTGAAAGGCATGATATTGAGATTCTTCACTACTCTTTTTCATAGTAACTGTTATGTAGTCATTAAATCCCAGTCTGTACTTGTGAAATTGATTTTTTGAATCCATGTAAAATTATACATTTCCCCTCCTCCACTAATTTAATCTTTTTCAAATAGCCCATCATTCTAGTCTTCTGATGTGTTTCAAAATCTTGGCTATGTAATATGATGTGTATTGTAAAAACTATGCAATGTGACATCTGTCTGGAAGGACTGTATCATGTGACATCCATCTGGGAAGAGTGGTATTGGGTGTAGAACATCTGTAATTTTGACAAATTATGTATTCTATAGCTCCATTCAACTTGTTGATAAAAAAACATTAAATAGTACAGGGTCAAAGACATAATGTCAAAAGGACAACATTATGCTGGAGTGTTCCCACCCAACTGAAATAAACCCTTTAATAACTATTCTTTGGGTCTATTTAATCACTTTCAGATCCACTTAAATGTACCATGATTCAGCCCACATCTATCTAACCAGTCTACAGAGACAATATGACAACCTTAGTGAAATGCTTTGCTGAAATTTAAGTATACTACATCTTTAGTGTCTTCCTTATCTACCAGGCTATATATAAAAAAGAAATAAGATTATTCTGGAATCACTTATTCTTCATGAAACTACAATAGCTCTTCTAAATGCTGCTTTTGCTACCTTGCAGCTTCCCAGTGCATTCAAATCTTTCTTCCTAGCATGCATTTCACTGTAGATCCTGGAGACTGATTAGCACCTTCCAGTTTTAAATCCTCACAGATGATCCCTTAACAACCCTCTATGATTTGTTCAGTAGTGACAGTCAAGCTTACTGGGCAATCCTTTGAATATTCCAGTCTCTTCTCTTTCTTCAAAGCTGAGACATCTGGTCTTTTCTGGTCATTTGACACCTTTTTCATTCTCCATAATTTTGAAAGATCACTGACATCAAATCAACTATCCTACTGTCTTTTCTATGCCATTAGGTATAGGTCATCTGGGTGTGGTCACTTGAACTCATTGATGACAGCTAGGTGCTTTCTTATTTTCTTTTCAGGTAAGTTATCTTGCATTTCAATTGCCTTTTAGCCATTTGTTCTATACTTTTCCATCTAAGGATAATGCTCATTGTAGGCAAAAACATAAGAAAAATTAGAATCAGATAATTCTGCCTTCTCACTGTTACCTATTATCATAGTCTTATCCACCTGGAGCAACACTCCTGTCCTTTAAAAAATTTTTCTTTTTGCCCCGAACAAATCTCAAAAATCCCATTTTGCTATCCTTAGAATTCATCTCTAGCCTCAGCTCGTTTAGAGAGTTAGTGCTGCTCTAGCTATTTTTACAGCTCTGCATCTATATTCAGCTTTAGTTCTCTGTTCTTGTTTCCATGTTCTAAACATGTCTTTTAAGTTGAGCAATGGCCACAATAGTGTAAAACACAAAAGGCAGTTGAATTCTGATGACTTGTAATGAACCACACCTAGAGAACTGATAGGAAAACACGAGTTTTCCCTCTCAGTAGAGCATTAGAGAATATGGATGTGAAGTCTGGTAAATACACTATCAGCCATGAGTGGTGGTACTGATTGGCTCTCCTTAACTGTTTTCCTTTGTTACATGAAAGGGATCAATGGGTAGAGGAGTTAAGGAGGAAAGTGATGAGTAAAAATAGAAGGCAGGAGTAAAAGAAAAACAAATCTAAGCTGAGTGAGTTTCTTATGTATCCATGTTGATCTATTTCAATATATTTCCCTCTTTCCTTCCTCACTGGAGTCAATTGTGTGGATGTCAGAGTTGGACTAAGCTAAAGAACATTTGGGCAGTGGCCCATAGTATAAACTGCATTTCTCAGGATGGAGGCAGGGCAAAGGAAGCAGTATTGGCTGACTTTGTTGTTCTCTTACCCCTAAATCAACCCTGTCTTGGCAATATCACGTAGAATTCCACTGATCCCTGGCAAGTCTTCTACTCTGTTCAGTGGGAATCTGCCCCTGTTACTGGACCAAAGTACTCTGTCTCTAGCTGTACCATTTTATTATTTGGAATTGTGGGGGAGGGAGAAGTTGCTGCTTTTATATCCTGCAGCTTCTTAGCACTTCCAAATCTTTGCTCCCAGTATGGCATCCTCACTCCTCACTTTGAATACATTTGGCCATTAGTATCAGGAGGGAGGCACTGAGGATTTGTTTTTCTAGCAGTCAGAATGAGGAAAGATATGTCCTGTTGGCCAAATCTAAGGTACTCTAGGGTTTCCAACTGGGTAAGCTACATTTGGATGGTATTTGGAATCTCATTCCAAATCTGATCTCAGATTTGAAATTGGACCTTAGAAATCCCTTCTGGAGAAACCACAGGAACTGTTATGGAAAAACTTGGAATATCACAGGGGCCAGCATGTGCTCTTATTGTTCTGACCTCATGCACAGTGCCATGTTGGTAGGCTGTGTATGGTACCAACAATTAACCCCATGTTCCAGATAATGTATTTGTATGAATAATTCTTCATTTCCCTCCAGTAATAGTCCTTCCAGCTCATTTACCCAACGGTTGTGCTTCTGATTCTGCCTTGTCTCCTTTTCGATCTCTGGGATTTTGCTATTACGTTACTTGATCCTATTAGTTTCACGATTTCAGCTGTTCATGCTTCTGTAACTGCATCTATATTTTTGTCTCCAGTCCCAGGCTGATTTCAAGCAATATCATCAAGTATTATGCCTTTAGAAAAAAAAAAACAACAAGAGAAGTCTCAAATAAACTGAGTGTCAAAAGGAGAATGACACAGCATTTGAGTTATCAGAATCCCCCATAGCTTAGACCTTGCCTACTACAAAATTGATACAATACTGTATTTAAGCATGGATTTTTTTCCCTTGTATGTTTTTTCCCCAAAACCTACCTGCCAGGCCTAGAGGCCTGAGGGCTACCCAAGTCTTCCCTTACCTCTATCGGAGGTCTTCGGTTGGCCAAACCGGATGCTCGTATGAGAGAAAGGATGTTCCAGAGTCGAACAAGGGTTGAGCTTTATTTCAGGGTCTAGTTACAAGTGCAGGGGAATTCTTCCTTAGGAGGGAGCGAAAAATCTCCCAAGGAGGCAAAGATCTTACAATAAGAGATTGGAAGTAGAAGTGTAAGTGGGGAGAGAGGGGGAGGGGAGAGAGGAGAGAGGAAAAGCGGAGCCTTGTGTCCTGTCCGCTCCGCGCCCCTCCGCCCAAGAGAGCTTTCAGGCTTTCCTGATCCTACTTAAACTCTCCAGCAGCATAGTTTGCATTTGAATACCGTGCTGTTCGATAACAATAGTGTGCCCAGATCCGGGACAATCTTGAGGGCGGGGAGAGCTCTCTCCCATCACGTTTCTCACGGGAAGAGGCGGAAATACACGAGATAGCTCGGTTCACCTCGATTCCCAGTCGTTTCCTGGGGGGTCTCGTGAGAACTCTAAGATTTAGAAGTTCCCACCTTTACCTGCCCGAGACTGTCCACCTGGAATTGAGCTTCCATCCCCAGCACTACCTTCCTACCATTTGTGAATAATGGGGCAAATGGTAGCCTAGGTTTTAATGCTGTGAGAATTCTCATTTTTTAGAGAAATATTACCTGATAATTGTTCCCTTATGTCTGCTTTAGGGGTAAAATTCTTGAGGGAAAAAAAAGAAATAATCCAAGTATATATAGCATCGTAACAAGTCTATGAATGAATTAGTATGCATCAATGAATAGAGCAGTCATTTTTTAATTTAAATGCAGCCCAATTTATCACTTTCTTGGGATCAAAAATATTGATGTGTTAATGCATTCTGAGGTAGCATAGCATAAATTAAATAAACAATTAGGTTTGGGACAGACGTGTTATCATATAAATAATCTATATTGCACATATACAGAGAAGGGAGTTTCCTGCTGCATCTAGCACTGTGAGCCTTAATAAAAAATATTCAGAGCAATAACTTCCATGTTGGTACTGGTGCTTCCCCTCTCCCCCCCTTTTTTTCTTTTGTAAGAAGGGGAAAGGCTGGTCAATGAGGGTATGTGGAGCATGTGCAGTATTCTCTGTCCTTTGCATATTCACGTGCAGGCTTAGTAAGCCTGTATCCAGGTCAGAGAAATGGAAAGTCCTGTTTTCTGCTTCAGAGCATGCATAGGCATCTATCTGATGACTGTTTCCTGTTGGCTGACTGTGTGGTGACAAAAAGTGTTCTAACTAGGTGATGAGATAAATGCACATGCAAAAGGTTCGAACAGATAAAATCTCTCTTCCCTCCCAAATACTCTTCTCTCTGTTTCTGTCTCTGTCTCCCTTCTGCCTTCTCTGACTGTCCCTTTTTCTGTCTCTTCCTGTGTTGGTCTCTCTACCTGTCTATCTCTCTCCCTTTCTCTCCTTTTCTCCCTGCCCCTCCCCTTCTCCCTTTTAGAGGGAATAAGAAAGACTAAGTCTGTGGGTGGGGTGATGGTGTAGCTGCTTCAGCTGCCTTTTCCCCCTTCCTGAGTTGCCACATTGCTGTGAATGCAGGGCACCTTTGCTTCTTTTATCTGTGTTTGCTTTTTCCCCCTGATCTAAGGTGACTGAATATTGGAGATGGATCAGACCAAACCATAGTAACAAAATTTGAAAGTTCTGAAGAGCCATCAGGAGAGAGACAGGGACTGTAGTCCACAGCAGAATTTACCAACAGCTCTAAAAGTGGAGCCTGGAAAAGAGCCTGTTCTTTTAAAAATTAAAAAAAAAATAATAGTACTTTTTCAGAAGAGCCTCTTCTGGAGGAGGAACTTGTGGGACCTAGCCCAGCATGTGGATCCATCTGGCCACTGAGTCACCAAAGCCTACAAGCTATAGAATAGTTTGCCCTTTGGGTAAGTCCCACCCAGAAATGACCTTGGTAGAGAAAATGTTTGTTGTGACCACTTTAGACTTAAACTTCAGAATCTGAGATGATAAAGGAGAATTTGCTCCCAGTTTGGGAGGTTTTTGTACTTTGGGTATTGCTTCTCAGTAAATATCCTTTTCTAAGAGTTAATTAATATTGATTCATTATTAATGACATTAAGGAAATGTTAGCTAGTCAACAGATATTGGGGGAGTAAGCACTGGGTTAATTGAGAAACCAACTGACAATTGATATTAGCAAGATGGTAACTGGTCAAATTGATAATGTAGAGGTGGCAAGTAGAAGGATAATTAATATGAGGATAATATATTAAATGGGGGCTCATGAATTAGAAAACTGATATAACCTTTTGAGGTTAACCTGAGAACTCTGAGGGAGAGGTGTAGCTGTGCTTTGGGGACCCTACTTGACAATTATAATGGGGGGGGGTTGGGACAGTGAGCCTCAAGCATGTGTGTTATACCTTTGTCTCTTAAATCTTATATCAATGAGAGCATTTAGGACAAGTTAAAAAATCAGAACAAGCTGAAGCAGAGATGGGGAACATCTGTCCCATGCCTCCTTACAATCTCAGACTTGCCAATAAGGTGTTATTTTGGCATGTGTAATTTGGGGTAAAGATCTCTATTGTTGCTGCTTACCCCTTGTTTATGATAGGGCAATCACTGAATAGATAAAACTATTAATTTACACTGGTTTCACTTTCAGATAAACTGCTGCTTAGACATCTCGAACTGGATGTCCAGTAGACATCTTAAACTCAACACGTCCATTTTAAACTCACTATCTTTCCCCTAAAACTCTCCTTTTCCTACTAACTTCTCTTTTATCACTACTCTCCCAGTTTCTCATGCTCCTAACCTACACTATCATCTGTTATCTTCGACTCTACACTATCTCTTACTCTCTATATCTAAGCTGTTGCCAAAACCTGTTGATTTCACCTTTGTGACATCTCTTGAAAATGCTCCCTTCTCTCCCCTGACACTTGCCAAACATAAAGAGATGACTGCCAAAGGCAATACCAGATTAGAACGTGAAGTCATCTGTAAAATTTTATGAAGAATTATGGACAATTAGGAGCAGTATCTTCTCATAAAGCAGAGAACAAATATAAAGAAAGTTTGAAGAGATATCCAACTAAGCATAGTCTTTCCAAGGGCACTTAAGGACAAAAAAAGAAAAAAAAGACTATAGAGAGAGGAAAAATGGAAAATGTGTACAAAAATTATTATAATACGCTTTTTCTATCAAGGTTAGTGGGACCATAGAATTTGGATTCTAACATCATAGCATATGAGGTATCTACAGAAAAGTAGCAATGGCATTAAAGAGAATAAAGCCACTAAACTGGATTAAATGTATGGAGAGAAGATCTGGGGTAGATGCAGTACAATTGGGAGAAATTAAAGAACTTTTTAAATGAGGTATTTATATAGGAACTAGAGGGATAGGTGTCAAAAGTGTGGGAGAAACATCTCAGGCCTTACTGATTCTAAAAAATGTGAATGAGAAAACAACATGTTCTAACCTATGTACCTACTCTTTCATCTCTATTACATTTTATCATCATTTGTACATGACTTGGGACCATCCTAAATGAGGATATTAGTGGAGGATAGGTAGGCTTTTGCAAAAAATATATTACTCAAAAAATATAATTACTCAAAGGAGTTTGGCCTGTTCTTTCACCAAGGAAAGAAAAAATGAATAGGCCATTGCCCATATTTCAACGGGCATCTGATTGGCCACCTTGAAGAGCTTGTCCAGTAGTATGTGTATCTTGGAAAGTCAACAGTGAGCTGGGTTCCAGAGCTGAAAAGAAGAAATGAACTTGCTTTGGGGAAATTGTGGTTGAGTTTATATGGATGTCACCCATGGAGGGCCTTTTGGTTTCATTCTTAGATTTTTCAAAAGCTCCACACAGAGAAAAGGCATTGTAGCTTGCCTTGAAAAAATTCAGTAATGAGTACCCATTGTCAATCTTTACTATTGTTAGCACAGTGCTTGACGCGTAGTAGGTACTTAATAAATGCTTGTTGACTGATCATGAATGAGGTCATGTTATTTTTTCCAAAAGTCTTAATTAAAATTATTTTACATTATATTTTATAATATTATATTTTACAGCATCATAATACAATATTGCAATTTGTATATTACAACATTATAATTGTATGTACTTTATAATATTGTATTTTGCAAAATTTTTATTTTATAATAAATCATAATAACTTAACCTTATTGTCATCATTATTTGTTTGGGACTTTATCACATACTTCTGGGAGATGACTATGTGCTAGATTCTGGAAAACCCTGGGAGATTTGGTGATTTGCTAAAATCCCTGATATAAAAATTCTTGAGAAAATATCTAATTGTGGCAATAATTGTAGAAATCAAATGATAGTTAAAGCTACTATATAGCATATGTACGTATAGTAAATATATGTATGTACATATGTAGTATATGTTCTGGACCTACTTTGCCAACCTTCATTCACACTAGTGTAGGCTGAGTTTGCAGAGGGCTGTAGGGTTAAACCTAAGGTACTAGAAATAGGAGTTCCCACCATTGTGATTCTCCCCATAATTATCAGATAATATCAATTAATCACCCAGAATTATCTTTTAGAAATGGGTATTTTGTATGGCATAATTGATACAGAATATCTCCCCACCCCACCCCAAACATGTGTCATATTCTCTTACTAGTACATGCAGAATCCAGAGGTAAGGGGGTGTAAGCTTAGAGCATATGTTGCTAAAGGGTGTGATTCATAGCTTCCAGCAGGACCTTTCAGCTGAGTCCTCAAGATGTTCCTCTTAGGTAGAGTGCAGCTATTATTTTGTTTTCCTTGTAGAGCCTTAAATTCTACCTTTCCAATGCCAACACTGTGATCAACCATTCTAGGGATGCTAAGATAAGAATGAAAAGTTCATCCTCTAGTCTTCTGGAGTTAAAAAAGTCCTTCTCTGGGCAAGGGGGTCAAGGCTGAGGTTCTTCTATTCTCTGACTAAGCCCGTAACAAAAGACTGCCAAGCCTTTGCTTCCCTCAAGGCAGCCCATTGCATTTTGTGGACAGCTCTAATTGTTAGGAAGCTGTTCTGTATGAGTGCAAAATCTGATTCCTTTTAAAACTTCTACCCAATGGGTTAAGTCCTGTTCTTCAAGACCAAGCAGAACAATCCTAACCCATTCTTCCACATGGAAAAACCTTCAAATATTTGCTGTCTCCTCTCCTTTTTGCTGTCAGACAATCAAATCTCTCACTTTTGAAATGGCTTACTATTTTATAGATAACCTAAAAGAATGATCAAATTCCTTCAATCAATCTGAATATATTTCCTCAGCAATGTGACTTCAGTTCATCCAGTGGTTTTCAAAGACATCTAAATTCATCAAAGACCTTTTCATATTTAGTCTAAAACCTATGTTGACAGATTCAGTAGAGAAGTGTTTTTACCTAATTAAGGTGTCAAGGCATAGCATCTTGACAATTATTTTAAGTCTGGGTGGTGATTGTAGAGTTGAACTCTAATTCTATGCATGTGTAAAATTTGAATAATAAGAGGAGAGGGTGGTTGGTCTGCTAAGCTTTGAGGGTGGGTCACCTTGGTTATTCTTCAGTAATTGAAAAGGCTGATATTTTAGGTAGCACTTAACTCTTCTATATTATCTTGGGAAAGTCACCTAGCCTCTCTTGGCCCCAGTTTCTTTGTCTATAAAATGAGAATGCTGGGTTAGAAGACTGGTGTTCCAGCTCTGAATCTATGATCTTTTGAACATTTTCATCAATGGCTTAGATGAAACCACAGATGGCACATTTGTCACATTTTCAGAGGAGACAAAGCTTGGAGAAATATCAAACTGAATGACAAAATCAGAATCTAAAAGGTTGAAGCTATGGGCTAAAGATAATAAAATAAAGCTGAATAGGGATAGGTTTAAAATTTTATACTTGGATTAACAAAATCAGCTCTACAATCACAGGATGGGGGAGATATGGTTAGAAAGCAGTTAATATAAACAAAGATCTAAGGGACCCAGGGAACAGGAAGGTTGATGTAAATCAGCTGTGTGATATGATAGCCAAAAAGCTGAAGTGATTTTCTTCTGCATTAAAAGAAGTAGAGTATCCAGAAATAAGAAGGTGATGGGTCCATGGTAATCTTCCTGATCAGATGACATCTAGGCTCTCATATCTAGTACTGGTAACCATATTTTAGAAGGGACATTGACAAGTGGGAGTATTTATAGAGGAGAGTAACCATTATGGTGAAGGCACTAGAAACAGTGGCATATGGATAATCCTTAAAGTAATGAGAGTTATTAGCCTGGAGAAGTAAGACTTGGACTGAAAATATCAAATATCTGAAGGTTTTTTCCTTGTAGAAGACGGGTTAGGATTGTTCTGCGTGGTCTTGAGGATGGGACTGGGTAGAAGTTTTAAAAGGAATCACATTTTGAGCTCATAAAATATAGACCAGCTTCCTAACAATTAGAGCTGTCCACAAAATGCAATGGTCTGCCTTGAGGGGAGCAAAGGCTTGGTGATCTTTTGTTAGGGATTTTGTAGGCAGGAATCATGATTTTGCGTAGGCGTAAGACTAGTTGTCCTCTGAGGACTCTTCTATCTTTTAGTGTGTGATTCTCCAGTTCTTATTAGTTAGAAAGGTGTTATTCCCATATGTTTGAAGCAGAGAGATCTGAACCATATAGGGCATCTTTGGCTCCAATGCAAAACCCCATTGTGACTAATTTTCTCACAGCAGGTAATTTTCTCACAGTTAACTTTCCACAGTCCTGTTAAAGAAGACAGAAATCTTTCTTCTTCTAGCAGGTACTGCCAATGGCTACCTGCTAGCTAAGAGTAACTTGAATTTAAATACAATGGTTCTCTTAGCAACCCTCTAGCAGTCTGCAACTTTTACAAGTTGCCGCTGAAATAACTGCTTTCTGAAAGAATTCCTAGCCTTTGCTGTAGAAAATTAACTTTGTAACACTAGGTGTCACTGTTGATTGTGTGGAAATTGGGTTCTCCTCATTTCCCCTTCTAACTAGATAAGAGCAGGGTTGAAATCACCACAGACCATTCCCATCTCTTCCTGCTCAACTAGCTTGGAAGCAAGACTTTCCTTTCTAGTCACTCTTCTCCCTGCCTTTCATCCTTCTGCCTTTTTCTTGGGTCAGAGCACAAAAGGAAACTTAGCCTTAGCCCCATTTCCTCAGTAGCATGGAGGTTCAAGTCTGTTTATTCATCTATGGAAAATCAAAGTAAATGCCTGAATTTAGATTTAGGTTTCCATTTGGGGGAGTTATAGAATCTTTATTAAAACTAAACCCTACTAGCTTGGTAAGTTTGCAGGAAATGCATAATCCTTCTACCCAGTAGAAGTAGGATCCAGCTAGTACACTTAGTGACTGACTTACTTGTTCAACCATGCCCTTTGCACTCTCATAAAGCAATTAAGGCATACGCACAAATGAATATCATTGTTGAATATATATGTATATACATATGCACACATACATACAAATACACATATACCCACATACATATGTATGTACATATACACATATATATGTGTATATTTATGTATGTATATATACAGCCAGCATACAGGAACACTTTCTATCAAAAACAGAATAAACAAATTGCAGACAAATGCTAGTTGACACATAATCAAACAGAAAGGGAAGGGGACCAAGAGTTAGCAGAAAGGAACAGTTCAGTTCCTCCCCATTCTCCACCAGGCATTACAATCCAACTACAACTGAGCCATGTAGACTTGTACACTGGAGGGTATTTTCTACAGCTTTCCAATAAGCATTATTAATCCCCCCTCCCACTTTCTTGGTGCTGAGGACAGGGATACCACTGACACTATTGTGGTTTCTTGATAATCTCTGTCACCGGTGGGATGGGCAGATCCATCTGCCTTCCTCTCCTTCTTCCTCATGGCTTCTGCCTCCCTTCATCCACCTCCATTTTGAAGTTTCCTGTATTAACATTTGGAGCATCTGGGATGAATCCACCAGACCACATAGATCACAAAGACCAAGCTGTTTAGTGACCCCCTCGCTGCTTCTTTTGTGTGTTTATGTGTGCAAAAGAATCAGCTCTTTAAGGACATGTTAAATCTTTGAAACATCCTTAATCAGAAAATATGCCAAGATCTTTGTATTTAAATGAAAAGAAATGTCACCAAATGCTCAATTGGGCATTTAGTTATAGATTCATGAAATATTAGAGCTGGAAGGGACATTAAAAGTCCTTTCCAATTCTGAGATTCATGGTCATCTCATTCTAGTTGAGGAAATGGAGATCTAGAAAGGTGAAAGGACTTATTCAAAGCCACATGGTAAATTAGTAAATGACATACTACTCTCCAAGACTGTAAGTTACAGAGGATGTTCTGATTTGCCTTTGTAGAGGAAATTCATCAGGAGCTCCTGTGATGATGAAGTCACAGATCAGTTAAAAAAATACTATGTAATAGGATTTTGCTCTGTGTATCCATTGTTTACTTGATTAGAGTATAAGCTTTCAGGGATAGGAACTATATCTTGAAGTTCTTTCTTTCCCATTAGACACTCAGAATGGTCCCTTGCATCTAGTATCTCCTCAACAAATATCTGTTTGAAATGAAATATGTTTTTGTATTCTGATCAATGTATATAAAATGGAAAACTTTCCTTATCATCCTATATCTCTCTTTCCTTTCACAGCCAGTCCAACTTCTAGAAAATGCTATCTACTCTCCTTGCCTCTATTTCCTTTCCTCTCAATCACTTCTGAGCCTTTTGTATTCTGAATCTTCACCTAATCATTCAACCAAAACTGCTTTCTCCAAAGTTACTAATGATCTCTTTATTGCCAAATCTAGTGACCTTTTTTTCAGTCCCCATTCTTTTCCTCTGGGCAGCATTTGACACTGTCCACCATCCTTGGTTTCTGGACACTCTCTCCTTTCTGGGTTTTAGTGACACTATTTTCTCTTGGTTCAGTTGTCCTACTATCTATCTGACTGTGCCTTCTCAGTTTTCTTTGCTACATTGTCATCCATATGTTTCTCACTAGCTATACCGTCAGACTTTGCCCTGGATCTATTCTTTCTCTCTATACTCTAAGTACTCTCAACTCCCAAGGATTTAATTATATTTTCTATGTAGATCACTAAGAATCAGCCCTAGTCTCTCACCAGAACTTCTGTCCCACATGACCAGCTCCCTATTGGACATTTGAATTGAATATCGTATAGCCATCTCAAATTCAACATGTCCAGAGAACTCATTAAGTTTTTCCATAGACATATCTCCCTTCCAAATTCCCCTATTTCTCTAAAATCCATGACCATTCCCATGTTTGCAACCTTGGAGTCATTCTCAGCTACTCACTTGCAACTAACCTCAAATATCTAATCATTCACCAAGTTTTATCCATTCCTCCTCATAACATCTCTCACATCATATGGCCACACTTCTAGTAAATGTTCTTATCATTTCTAATCTGGTTCTCTACCTGCTTCAATCTCTCCCCTCCTCAGTTTCTTCCCTATGTAGCTACCAAAATGATTTTCCTGGATCACAGATCTGACTATGTCATTCAACTATTAAGTGAGCTCCAGAAATTCCCATTTGCTCCTACAATCATGTATAAACTCCTTTGTTGGGTTTTTAAAGCTATTTATATGCTGGTTCCAATTTACCTTTCCAGCCCCCTTCTTGTTTTATGCATTTCATTCAAATTGACCTTCTTTCTGTTCTTTACTCATGACTCTCACTCTGTGACATTGAACCAGCTGTCATCATTCCTAGAACATATTCTTTCCGTGTTTTTGCCTCTTAGAGTTCCTAATTTTCATCAAAGCTTAGCTTCTACATGAAGCCTTTCCTGATCCCCCAGTTTAGTGCCTCTCCCACAATAACATGGTGTTTATTTCATCTGTTTTGTATATACCTTTATGTATGTACATGCACTCTCCCTATTAGAGTGTAAGCTCCTTGAGGTAAATGAAAATGAAAACAAAAGTACTTTTGCCTTTGTATCTCCTAGCACAATATCTGAAACATCAGCACTTGCTAAATATTTCTTGATTGACTGATGTAGCAGTGACGTCAAAAATATAACTGGTATAACTGTGATCAAATACTAAACATGTATTTGTAGGTTGAACTATATATGAACCAGGAAATCCTGCTTGATCCTGAAACAATTTCCACCCTGCAAAAATAAAGTGTGCAACTTCTTAAAGTCTCCCACACCAGTGAGTAAATAAGCAACTCCGGGCAAAACGCAAATAACCTTGGGTAAATCATTATTTCAATGCTTTAAGACCTGTTGTAGCCCCCTGCATACAGGTATTCTCTCTGAATCTGGCATAAGGATGCCAGTTTCCTTCATGTGGAACCTGTCTCCTGGTTCTGGAGCTTGAACTCAAGTTAGTGGAGACTGTCCAATAGACGGTGCTGCTGGATTTGCCCTGGCCAAAGGGCATTGCTATTCGCTTTTCCTCCCTGTAGAGGAGGAACCTTCAACTGAACCTCTGCCTCCTGACACAATCTCTGCATCCAGGCTGATGTCCAGCATAGTTTTCTCAGGAGTTGAAATCCATTGGACCAACTTTGGGAAATGGAGATGGGCAGCAGGATGAGAGACATCCCTTGACCTTTCCTGGGTCCTTACTATATGAACTCAAAGAAACCTGTACTTCAGTGACTATGAAGCATTGGAGACACTTATCCCCCATCTCAAGGGTGGAGCCAAAAATGTTCAGCCCTAGGGACTCTTCAGTGCTTGAGGAGTAGAAGGATTATCTGAGAAAGAAACTTAGCCTAAAACCTGGTTTGTTTCACTGCCTAGGTGGGAGTTTAGAACATTTCCAAGAATTAGTGCACACAGTCCACTTCAGTGATTTTCTATGTTTCCAAGAACAGTCTCAGGAATCTTCCCTCTCAGAGATGGAAGCCCTTTGGAACATCAGGAAAGAGCTATTGATGAGTGATATTGTCATGGAGTCCTATAGAGGTGGTTAGATTGCACAGTATGTTTAGCATGATGGAGTTGGGGTCAGGAAGACCTGAGTTTGAATCCTGCCCCAGATATTTACTGGTTATATGATCTTGGTCAAGTCAATTATGGAGGTTTCAAGGGCACCTATATAGCCTAATTTAATAGGGACTAGAGAAAGTGACATATAGATGTAATGCCAATGAGATACCCATAGTAGCCACTGAATATGTATGCATATTTCCAGAGTAAATTTGCAACATATAAATAGCTCTCTTCCTCAAAGGCAAAACCAAAATATTTATTCAGATACCAGAAAGCCAACTCCACCATGGTAGCAAAAAAGTGTATTCACATCACCAATCCAGGGAGTACCAATGTCGCCAAGCCTTCCCTCTGTCAGGCCTCCCCACAAACAAGCTCCCCTAGGCAAAATTCCTCCTCTCACTCATGCTAGCTGCTCTGCCTCAGCTCTGCCTTGCTCTCTCCCAGCTCTGCTTCACTCTCTCAGCTCTGCCCTTCCTGCTCCATCCTTTTGGCAAGGTCCTCTCACCCTGTGCTCCATGTGACTCAAGCTGTAGGCTGGGCCAAAGCTTAAATGGGCCTATTAAGGGGCAGGGAAGATCTTTAAATTCCCTTCACTTTATAACAGACTAGGCAGTCTGTTGGCCCAGGATTGGGAATATAGGTTAATAGTTATAAGGATATTGGGGGTGCTTAAGGTGGCCATTATAGAAGTGAAGTCTATCCAGTCAAGGCTACCTTATGCCATCTCATGGGTAATAAGTGAACCAGTATTGCTAGACGGTGCTCACTGGTGAAGAATCTATAATATATATTGTATATAACTTCAAGAAGGCATCTAGGTGGTGCAGTGGATAGAGTTCCAGCCCTAGAGTCAAGAGGACCTGAGTTCAAATCCAGCCTCAGACACTTACTAGCTTTGTGACTCTGGGCAAGTCACTTAACCCTATTTGCCTTAGTTCCTCTTCTGTAAAAATGAGCTGGAGAAGGAAATGACAAATCACTCTAGTATCTTTGCCAAGAAAACCCAAATAAGGTCATAGAGAGTTGGAGATGACTGAAATGGCTTAGCAACAACATATAACTTTAACATGTGATGTTATGAACTTCATTTTTAACATGTATATTTTAAACAGAGCATGTACCCTGAATATGTTGTTTAGGGTTACATATTTGCATGGTGAGCATGTATTTGGCTGACTGTATGCCACCCTAATAATGTGATGCTATGTTTTTATATATGACATATATATCTGGTTTACTGCATGTAACTCTAATATGGATATTATATGTTGTATACCTATTTAAGATCTATGTTTAGAATTTTTCCTGAAATCACACTACAGATATGCTCTCTGGGTACTGTTTTCAGTACAAATGTGATTGTTTCCAAATGTGATTGTGATTGTGCACTTTGCCCTCTGGTCCCACACCCCTTTCTTTTCTAGGGGGAATGGCTCAATTCATTGGTCTATCTTTTAGGAATTTATCTGGAGATGCATCTCTTTTGGTATCTATGACCTGTGCCTGAGGATATATCTTGGAGGTATACAAAGCCAGTTTTAGATATTCTACCCCTCTTTTATGTCTTTTACTGTCACTTTTATTTCCCTGACCAACTTTATCAACAGTAAAAGACCAAGGGACTATCTTGTGCAAGCATGTAATACTAATTGCATCCATATGTGCCATACTGTATCAGTCTCATGATCATTAGGACTAGTGTCCTCTGCTGCTCTTTCATCACTTTCTTGGCATGGTCTACTCAAGACTGGAAGGATTCAGTTCAATATGCATAAGAATGCCTCCCAGAAAAACACGGCACTTTTCTACATGGAGTTCCTTGTTATTGTACTAGTTGACTGACAAGGCCTCTCCTCATTTTCCTATTGTCTCCCCAACCCCACTTAAGTAATTGCCAGTTTTACTCTCTGAGGAGGGTAAGGCCTTGTATCATCAATTATTGAGAAGGGCATTGGTACTAAAAAATTAATGTCTAAGAAGGGTATTCTCCACTCAGTAGGCCTTTGTATCATCTTTGGTTCATTCTGCTCTCTCTAGAAGGGCTTTAAAATTATCCACTAATTTCCATTGAGCATAGGACTTAGTAATTAATTTAAAGTATGTCTTTCACCTCTTATCTCCCTATGTAGCCTTTATCTACTCTGAAAGAGGGCCCAGGCCTAGGCCCTGCATGTGTACTCAGTGAACTGAGCATGATATGGCAATAGCAAGGAGAAGTGGGAGGAGTGAGAGGACTGTTGTGACCACAGGGACAAAACTTTGTAAATAATAAAAATCATATCTGGTGAAAATGTTTTTTTCTAGATTCTTATAGATCTAGAAATGGGGGGCGGAGCCAAGATGGCGGAGTAGAAAGACACACATACACATAGCTCCGAACCCACAACCCACAGAACGGCTAGAGGGGACCAACCCACAGTGAATTCTGCATCCAGACGCCACGGAATATTGGAGCGAGGGAGATTTCTGTTCCGGAGAGACCTGCAAACCTCTCGCGGGGGGTCCTTCGTGCTGTGGACTGGGCGCCGGGACTGGGAGCTGAGTGCAGCCCTGCAGCGGCCTTGACACCATGAGGAAAAGATCTGAACAGGCTACGGGGACGAGATATCCTGCGGCCACGAGGGTCCCTCCACCCACAGAGGGACCTGCAAACCTCTCGCAAAAGGTCCATCGCGCTGCAGACGCGGAGCCCAGCCCCGACCTGCAGCGGCCGCGGCTCCGAGAGGTACAGATCCGAGCAGGCTTTAGGGACGGGATCTCCAGCGGCGGCACAAGCCCCCACCCACAGGTGATGAGGGTCGGTAAGAGAGTCTCTTTGGCGGGTCGAGAGGGAAGTGGGGTGCCCCCATGGCTTGGGCCCCCCCCCCCGGGAGATAGAAGCTGAGAGGCGGCTGCAGACAGGGGCTCCACAAGTGGGCGGGAGCCTGGATCCATTGTGGAAGGTCTGTGCATAAACCCCCTGAGGGAACTGGGCCTGAGAGGCAGCCCTGCCCCGATCTGACCATCTGAACTTAATTCTCACACTGAATAGCACCCCTGCCCCCGCCAAAAGCCCTAAGGCAGGAAGCAGCATTTGAATCTCAGTCCCCAAACGCTGGCTGGGAGGACCAGGAGGCAAGGTGGGTGTGAGGAGAATATTTAGAGGTCAAGTCACTGGCTGGGGAGAATGCCCAGAAAAGGGCAAAGAAATAAAACTATTGAAGGCTACTTTCTTGGAGAACAGACATTTCCTCCCTTCCTTTCTGATGAGGAAGAACAATGCTTACCATCAGGCAAAGACACAGAAATCAAGGATTCTGTGTCCCAGCCCACCCAATGGGCTCAGGCCATGGAAGAACTCAAAAAGAATTTTGAAAGTCAAGTTGGAGAGGTGGAGGAAAAACTGGGAAGAGAAATGAGAGGGATGAAAGAGAAGCATGAAAAGCAGATCAGCTCCCTGCTAAAGGAGAACCAAAAAAATGTTGAAGAAATTAACACCTTGAAAACTAGCCTAACTCAATTGGCAAAAGAGGTTCAAAAGGCCAATGAGGAGAAGAATGCTTTCAAAAGCAGAATTACCCAAATGGAAAAGGAGATTCAAAAGCTCACTGAAGAAAATAGATCTTTCAAAACTGGAATGGTACAGATGGATGCTAAGGACTTTATGAGAAAGACAGATATCACAGAACATAGCGTGAAGATTCGAAAAATGGAAGATAATGTGAAATATCTTATTGGAAAAGCAACTGACCTGGAAAATAGAATCAGGAGAGACAATGTAAAAATTCTGGGACTACCTGAAGACCATGATCAAGAGAAGAGCCTAGACATCATCTTCCATGAAATTATCAAGGAAAACTGCCCTGAGATTCTAGAACCAGAGGGCAAAATAAATATTCAAGGAATCCGCAGAACACCGCCTGAAAGAGATCCAAAAAGAGAAACTCCTAGGAACATTGTGGCCAAATTCCAGAACTCCCAGGTGAAAGAGAAAATATTGCAAGCAGCTAGAAAGAAACAATTCAAGTATTGTGGAAATACAATCAGGATAACACAAGATCTAGCACCCTCTACATTAAGGGATCGAAGGGAATGGAATAGGATATTCCAGAAGTCAAAGGAACTAGGACTAAAACCAAGAATCACCTACCCAGCAAAACTGAGTATAATACTTCAGGGGAAAAAATGGTCTTTCAATGAAATAGAGGATTTTCAAATTTTCTTGATGAAAAGACCAGAGCTGAAAAGAAAATTTGACTTTCTAACACAAGAATGAAGAGAACCATGAAAAGGTGAACAGCAAAGAGAAGTCATAAGGGACTTACTAAAGTTGAATTGTTTACATTCCTACATGGAAAGACAATATTTGTAACTCTTGAAACATTTCAGTATCTGGGTACTGGGTGGGAGTACACACACACACACATGCACACACGCACACATACATAGAGACAGAGTGCACAGAGTGAATTGAAGAGGATGGGATCATATCTTAAAAAAAAAAAATGAAATCAAGCAGTGAGAGAGAAATATTGGGAGGAGAAAGGGAGAAGTTGAATGGGGCAAATTATCTCTCAAAAAAGAGGCAAGCAAAAGACTTATTAGTGGAGGGATAAAGAGGGGAGGCAAGAGAAAAACATGAGGTCTACTCTCATCACATTCCACTAAAGGAAAGAATAAAATGCACACTCATTTTGATAGGAAAACCTATCTCATAATATAGGAGGTGGGGGACAGGGGCACAAGCAGGGTGGGGGGGAAGATGGAGGGGAGGGCATGGGGAGGAGAATGCAATCCGAGGTCGACACTCATGGGGAGGGAAAGGATCATAAGAGAATAGAAGTAATGGGGGTCAGGATAGGATGGAGGGATATATAGTTAGTCCTATACAACACAACTAGTATGGAAATCTTTTGCAAAACTACACAGATTTGGCCTATATTGAATTGCTTGCCTTCCAAAGGGAAGGGGTGGGGAGGGAGGGAGCTAAAGAAGTTGGAACTCAAAGTGTTAGGATCAAATGTAATGTTCTTACCACTGGGAAATAAGAAATACAGGTTAAGGGGTCAAGAAAGCTATCTGGCCCTACAGGACAAAAGAGAAGATGGAGACAAGGGCAGAGAGGGAGGATAGAAGAGAGAGCAGATTGGTCTCAGGGGCAATTAGAATGCTTGGGTTTGGGGGGGTGGAGGGGATAAAAGGGGAGAAAATTTGTAACCCAAAATGTTGTGAAAATAAATGTTAAAAGTTAAATAAAAAAAAAAAAAATAAAAAAAAAATAGATCTAGAAATGTCCACAATTCATGGAAGTTCATCTAGTGCTGACTACCTGGCCTTCTTTCCTGTATGATTTCCATAGCACTTTATAGCTCATCCAATGAACCACAGTTTGTGTAAAATCCCTACAATATTCCTATTTTCATATTCAGTTGTTATGTATTAACAGTCCATGATAAGAGATGGTCAAGTCCTCCTCAAGCATTAATTCTCCAGTATCTGAGTAGACATTGCAGCCAGTCACTCTAGCATACAAGTATATGTTGTACAATGGCAGTTCAACAATGCCACAGCCATAGGTGATGAAATGACCCTTAAACTGATAGTAGCACAGGGGCTGCTTGAATCAACTTGTTTGGCCTGGAAATAGAATTTAAAACAGAAAATTGTTGTCCAATTATAGCCTTGAGGGAGAAAAAAATTACTATTTGGTTTTTGCAGTTCTGACACTAAACTTTACCTTGATTCTTAATCCTTTCTAACTTATCCATGAATATCCATGGACAGCCTCAAAATATTCTTTAGTCTCCTAGGGCCTAGATCTGTGATTTCATTGGTACAAGAGCACTCCCATATGAGGAAATTCCCGAACCTGTAGGCTGATATCTCTTCTAAAAATTAGTCCTCTGAAATAGTTTTTGAGAGTTGCTTAGTGCAGCACTGAGAGGCCACTTGACTTCCTCAGAGTAATATAGTCAGTAATATGTCAGAGGCAGGTCTTGGACCCAAGTCTTCCTGGCTTAGAGGCCAGCTTTCTATCAACCACCATTTCACTACTAGCTCTCTTTGAGAGCAGAGACTGCCTTTTGTCTTTGAATTTCCCAGCTTTTAGAACCATGTCTGGAATTTGGTAGGCATTTAATAAATGTTGTCTGACTGACTGACTGAAATGTAACCCAGGCTTCAGAATTTTCCACTGAATCTGAGGTGACTAGGTCTTCCAGGTTACATGTATAAGTTTTAAACTGAAATCATTGGTCATGGAGCTTTAGAGCTGAGAAGCACCTTAGAGATCCTTCAGTCCAAAGTATTCACTTTGCAGATAAAGAGACTGAAGGGAGCTGAAGTGACCGGCCCCAATTTTTCTCACTGAGTGCTGGTAGAGTCAGGAACCAAATCTAAGAGTTTTGACTTTCTGAAAAACATCTAATGAAGTGCTTTTCACTCTACAACACAATTCAAGGAGGGAATTCATGTTTGGCAACTGTATGAATGATAGCCTGGGATCAGGGAGCCTAGTACAAGAGGCAAATCTATGATTAAAGAAATGCAAATCAAAACAACTGTTAGGTACCGCATCACACCTATCAGATTGACTAACATGACAAAACAGGAAAATGATAAGTGCTGGAGATGTGGGAAAACTGGAAAACCAATTCATTGTTGGTGGAGTTATGTACTGATCCAATCATTCTGGAGAGGAATTTGGAACTATGCCCAAAGGTCTATAAAAATGTGCATACCCTTTGACCCAGAAATATCACTACTAGGGTTGTATCCCAAAGAGATCATAAAAATGGGAAAAGGACCCACATGTACAAAAATATTTATAGCAGCACTTTTTATGGTGGCCAAGAATTGGAAATTGAGGGGATGTCCATTAACTGGGGAATGGCTGAACAAGTGGTATATGAATGTAATTGAATACTATTGTATTGTAAGAAATGATGAGCAGGAGGACTTCAGAAAAACCTGGAAATACTTAAATGAACTGATGCTAAGTGAGGTGAACATTGTACACAGTTACAGTCACAGTGACTAACTTTGATAGGCTTTGCTCTTCTCCGCAATGCTAGGTTCTAAGACAAGGCTGAAAGGCTCAGAATGGAAAATGCCATCCATATCCAGAGAAAGAACTATGGAATCTGAATGAACATTGAAGCATACTATTTGCTCTCTTTCTCTTTTTTGTTTTGTTTTGTTTCTTCTTTCTTGTGGTTCATGCCATTGGCTATAATTCTTCTTTACAACATGACATGTGAAAATGTTTAATATGAATGTACATATAAAACCTATATTGTATGCCATCTTGCAGGGGAGAAGGGACAAAATTCAAAACTCAAAAACGTGTGGAAATGAATGTTGAAAACTAAAAATAAATAAATTAATTTAAAAAGAGGCAAACTCAATAATCCTGGTGAGAGGTGATGAGGCACCAAACTAGGGTGATGATAGCGAATAGAGAGGGGAGGGAGGTAAAAGGTAGGGTGGAGGTAGCATCCATAGGACTTGAAAACTGATTCATGTGTTAGGTAAAAGAGCCAAATGCAACCTTGGAGGTTTTGATTGGGAGATGATTGGGAGGAAAATGATGCCATCAGGAGTAGTCAAGGTATAGGAGTTAAAGTGATAAATTCTGCTTTGGACATGTTGAGTTTGAAGTGCTGATGGGACATCCTGGTGGAGCTAGCTACCAGGCAATTGGAAATGCAGGTCTGTGGTTCAGAGGTAGGGCTGGGCTGTAGGGCTAGATTTTTGGAGTCATCTGCATAATTGAATATTGACAATTGAATTGGTAATTATGATGACTGATAATTGAATCCATGGGATATGATAAGAATTCCAAGGGACCAAGTACAACGAGAAAAGAGAACAGAACCTTATGAGCTGTTGAAACTAAAAGGGCAAGCAGAAGAAGAGTTGGCTTTGCTAGATTGATTTTTAAGCTTATTTCCCCTCACACACCAAAATTTGTGGCAATATTTGAGGCTCCCTGGACATGCAATTTCCTATTTCTGTACCTTTGCACAGGCTGTACCTTATATCAGGAATATTCTCTTTCCTTACTTCTAACTCTTAGAATCTCAAACTCCATTCAAGTCTTAGCTTAGAATTTCCCCTTGAACTCTAGGGAGTACTCTCTTTCCTTCTGAAATTGCTTTTTATTTATTTTGCATAGAATTTTTCCTTATCTATGCATTCCCCTCAAGGCAATGGGAAGGTAAATGGTGGGTCTCTGCCATATGTTACAAATAAGGAATTATGCAGGGGCAGAAATATAAAGGATGTTAAACTACTCTATGACTGGTCACACTGGGAAAGAAAGATAGTTGCCAGGCAGTTCAGCGTCTTCTTTTTGTGTCTGTGCAATGTTAAGAGAACTTGAATCTGTTCCTCTGTGAAATCCCTGTCTAGAACTTACAGGAGGACATGAATGAGAGTTACATAGGCTAGGCATGAGGGGCTTGGGATTTTCATTGAATGACCAAACCAATGAGATCACAGATCTTCTAGAGCATCGGAACACACTCATACATTTGTTTACATGTTATTCTCTGCTGTAGCCCACCTTGTTCTTTTCTTGGAGGAGAGGGACTATTTTGTTTTTGATCTTGTATTTCCAGAGCCTAGCATCATGTTTTACACATTTTGGGGGCACTTGATCTGGATCAATGATTTCATTGATGGAAGGAACTCCTGAGGAAGAAACTACATCTATTAATGCAGATTGGCCACTATTCCATAGCTTATGCTTTTAGAGTTGTCTTGGTGTATTGATAAGTTCATACATGACAAAATTAAGACTTTAATTGAGGTCTTCAAACCTAGGTCTTCCAGATTCTGAAGATGGTTTTTTGTCCAATATCCCATATTGCCTTGTACATAGCATATGCTTAATAAATGTTTGTTGAATTGGATGTTTAGGGTGGTGTTGGGGATGATTGAGGATTTATTAAGTGCCTAATATGTTCCAGGTACCATGCTAAGTGCTTTACAAATGCTATCTCATTAGATCCTCACAACAACCCTGTGAGTTTTGTGCTATTATTGTACAATTTTGCATTTTAGAAAACTGAGATAGATAGAGGTTAAACAACTTGCTTGTAGTCACACTTGCTTATGGTCACTTACTTAAGGTCACACAGCTAGTAAATGTGACTGGATTTGAACTCTGGTCCTCTTGACTACAGGCCTAGTGCTCTGTCTACTAATGAGTGGTCCTGGTTATTTACATTTTAATTAAGCCAAAGAAGTACATTTCAAGAAGAATGTTCAAGAATCATGGAACAGGTGAAGGAAATATTTTGGAGAGCCTTGGAGCTTTCCCAGCTTCCCACAAGTCATATCACACACTTTTAAAATCAATCATCCCACAGCCCCTATTGGGTAGACACCTGTCATGTATTTTTCCAAGAATGTCTTTCTGCTCTCCTCTTAAGGTAGTTTCTTTGGAAGGCCATTAGGTCACATATGCTGGATTGAGTAGATACTCCTGGGGGCTGTATCAGTATTCTTGAATGGGCAGCTTCTATTGCCTTTGAGAGAATAATGGTAGATTCAGTTGTATAAACTTGACTTTTGGGGAACTTGAATAAACATAGGAATCATTCATAGGACTGAGTTGTCCTGATGGGTTAGAGAGTAGGTGAATGCTGACCCCACAGTTATCTATCCTGGACTTCTTGACATCTGCTGCACTGTTGCTTCCCTCTCCCCCTTTGAAACACTATTTTTCAGACCAGAGATAACATCCATCTACCTGGGATAGTTAATCTATTCATCACTGGAACTCCACCACGTAGTTAAGCTGTTCTGAGTGAGTAAAAACCTCATTTTTCTCACTGTAGTTTTTGTTTTTTGTTCAGTTGTTACAGTCATGTCAGACTCTTCACAATCTTATATGGGGTTTTCTTGGCAAAGATACTGGAGTGCTTTGCCTTTTCCTTCTCCAGTTCATTTTACAGAAGAGGTAACTGAAGCAAATAGAGTTAAATGACTTGCCCTGTGTGACAGTGTGTAAGTGTGTGAGGCTGGATTTGAACTCATGAACATGAGTCTTCCTGATTCCAAGCCCAGTACTCTAGCCACTATGCCACCTAGCTGTCTCTCACTATAGTTAATGGTCCCTAAATCACGTTTTACATCTATTTACTAGACATGTTGCTGTGATCTTTCTTCCCTCCTGTCTTCTGGTTTTCTACTTCTTACTCTGCAAACAGTAATCAAATCAATACTAACATTATTCCTGGAAAAGGCCATGATGATAAACTGTCTTATGGCTCTACTTGCCACTTCTGTAACTCCCCAGACAAAACTCTCTTTCCTGGATCAATACTTAGTTCAAATCTTGCTTTCTGCCAAAGGCCTTCCCTTGTCTCCACATTTGCTAGAGCCTTCCCCTCTGGGATCATCTTCCTTCTACTCTGTATATATCTTATATATAACTTGAATGTCATTTCCACCATTAGAATGTGTGCTCTTTGGGGGTTGAAATTATTTTTGCCTTTCTATGCATTCTCAGCCCTAGCATATACTAAGCACTTAAAAAAATGTTTGTTGATGGACTGAACCTCCCCTCTACGTGTTATCTCTTCCCTGTTACATCTTCCCCTTCCCCCCCCTAGAATGTATGCTCTTTGAGGGCAGAGTTCTATCTTACTTTTGTATTTATAGCTCCAGTACCTGGTACAGTGCTTAATAAATACTTTTTTCATTCATTTGTTCATTTATTCACATCTGGGAATGTTAGAATATATAGTTATAGAAGGAATATTGGGGTCATGATGCTTAGCCTTCCTTTTCTAATGGCATAATCTATGTCTCTTCAAAATGATAGCTCTTATCTTATAAGAGCTTATTTTAGGACTTTAAAAGCATGAATTTCAGGATATTCCTGCTCAAAAGTTTCTTTAATTTGTTATGCTTCCTTTTATGCCTTGAACTGCATTTTTAATATCATGGCAGATGGTGTTTAAACACTCAGGAATTTTACACCCACAGTTCCCTTGGTGTACTGGTGGGGCATGTCTTCAGATCAGAGCTTTTCTTCTTTCTGATTATAGCATATTGCAGGGTTTTCGTCAACTCATTTGGTGGATTTCAATGCATTATTTCTTTCTTTTCCTCTCTTCCCTCATCTCTAACCACACACCCTATGGTGAAATTTTTAGAGCTCTCATTTTTCCCATCTGATAGGTGTTTCTTTTCTTTTTTTTTCCCAAGGAAAATTTTCTGCATTTTTGAATGGTGACTTGCTGAGAGGAATATAAGCTTAAATTGGAGGCTGTATGGTGTAATGGAACAATGCTTGATTTAGCACCAGAGGACATGGGTTCACATCCTAGGTATACCTGATTTGCCTCAGATAGTAGCAACCTATGTGTTTTGGGATAAATCTCTTAACTTTCCTGGGTTCCAGTTTTCTCTTTTGGTAAAATAAGCAGTTTGGATTAGATTGGGGGTTCTTTACTTTTTTTGTGTCATGGGTCCCTTTAGCAGGCTGATGAAGACTATGGACTCTTTCTCAGAATAATATTTTTAAATGAATACAATAGAATCAATATGATTACAAAAGAAATGAATTGTATTGAAGTAATTATTAAAATATAAAAAAAAAATTAATGGACAAAAGCCCCTGGAACAGATAGATGCACTTTGAAGTTCCTTCTGGCTCTAAATTTGTGATGCTAGGATTTCATATTGTGGATATTTGTGTGAGTGGGGGATCTGCTTGCACCAAACTATAGATGTCTTTGGGTGGAAATGAGTCTTTAAGATAGAAAAAAGAACTTTGTATTTTTGAAGAAAAATATCTGTACAGTATGACTTTAAGTCAGATTGTAGAATGCCAAGATTTCAGACCAAATTGTTTAAATCAATGAAGGAAGACATCTAGAATTTCTGAGACTTTTTTCAAGACTTCGTCTCTCCATCTTTCTTTCTCTTGGTTTCCAGACTGGAAATGCAAGGGTTAATTACAGGCCCAATCCAATTACTGATCAGCACAGATGCTTTCACTTGCTGCACTCCATTTCTGCCTCTTCTTATAATTAGGAACTCTGGTTATGCTCTGCCTCTGGAGACTCACTGTATTAATGCTGAATTTGGTGTCAACACCTTCTCAGCATTGCCCACTGTGGCTAAGAACTCCTAAACTCAAGAAATCTGCTGGCCTCATCTTCACTGTTACCTGTAGTTGTAGATGTCCACCACCACCATGTCTGGATACTTTTTGTAAATTACTAAACATGTACACTGCCTACCCATGGTATCAATCAAGGAATTACTCAGTATTTATTGAAAACCCATGTGCTCAGCAATGTGGTGGATTCAAAAATGGACCAAGTTATGTTTCTTGCTTTTTGGGAATCTATGAGACATTCCAGAAGACTGAAAAGACAGGTAAGAAATAATAAAGTACCAAACTATATGGCACAGACTTTAAATCCAATTAATCATTCTTTGAAGAACCACTTATTGAGACTTCCTAGGGGAAAGGCATTTTACTAGTCCATTGAGAATAGAAGGTAGGAAGATGAATTAGTCATTTTCCTGGCCTTCAAGCATCTTATAATCTAGGATGGGAGATAAGACAAGTTTGCAAATAAATATAGTTCAAAGGAGAGTGTAAAAAGCATGTACAGAGCTCTAAGCCCAGTGATAAGAGATTTCCAAGGAGAGATAGATCACTTCCAATGAGGAGAGTCAGTAAACTCTTATTGGTGGAGATGGCATTTGAAGTGAAGACAGAGTTTCAGCACGCAGATGGATGGATGAAGGGGTATGGAAATCAAGGCAAGCCCATGAAATGGTATAAAGAAGAGCATGGAGGCAGGAAGACACAGAACATGTTAGAAGATTGGTAAGTGGTTCAGATTTGTTGGTGCATAGGATGAGAAGGGAAGAAGAACAGACAAAGTTGGAAATACCAATTAAAGACAGATAGTGGAAGATGATCTGTAGAAACTCAAAGAAGAGAGAATGAGATGGATGGCATGAATTGAAAAGACTTCAGAAAGGAGATACTACTTGAGATTGTTTCCCTGCAGGATGAATAGGGTTTAGATAACTGAAAGGAAAGAGTGAGTTCATTCCAGGACCATTCATTTCCTCTGCCTTCTAACTTCCCATACACTGCTCCTTTTCTTTTAACCTAATGATGTGGCAACAAGCAACACTATTTATTACTTTCTTGTTGGAGATGCATGTCTCTCTCCTTCCCAATACAGATATCCATGAACACTCAACAAAGAGGGAATTGAAAAAATGTCTTTTATTCCCTAAGTTTGCAGGTGTTCACATTTAATGTCTGATCTTACTGAAAACCTGTCTCCTGAGAAGGGTGACCTGCCCACCCTGTTAAGAGTCTCTAATGGAGACAGCTAGTCTCAGAGCTGCTTTTAAGACGTGGAGGAAGGAGTCCATTGGCTAAACCCACTGGGCACTTAAAATACTGCCTGTTCAAAATCCCTGCCAGCAGGGAGGGAGCCTCCAAAGTTTTCCCAGGTGCCCTGAGTTATGAAGAGAGGTCACTGGGCCAGCACTGAAGACAGCCAGCTGGTGCATAGGAGTTGGGAAGCTGCCACATTTTTCAACCTTGAAGTTCTCCTTCCTCTTTAACTCAGGCAGGAAATGAAAGCCCAAGCCTGAGATGTGTTTTTGTTAGGATTTGTACTGATGAACAAGTTCCCAATGGCTCTATAAAACCTACATTTGATAGGTTTAAACGAAAAGAAAATGGAAAAAGTCCATTCTCTTTCTTACAGTGTTTTCAAATGAATCTGAGAACCCCATTTCTAGCTTCAGTGGTTTAAACAAATGAAAAAGAACCAAAAAAAAGTTAACCCAAATCAGAGATAATTGCAATAGCTTTCTTTGCACTCAGTTGGCAAAAAGCATGAAGATATGCCTTGCACGTAGTAGGCACTCAGTGAATTCTGGCAGATTTGAAGATTGACGTTGAATCACACTACAATTAATGAACATTGTACCTATGACTTGCTCCTCCATCTTCCTCTCCTTCACTCCCCAATCTCTTCTTTCCTAAATCTGTAGCCAAACAGCTTGCTGCATATTGGAAGAGAAAAATAAGAGCCTGCTGTGTTTATTTTGTTTTATTTGTTCTGGATTAAGAGTTAAAACATTTCAATAGATGAGCTGTATCAAGGGCTTTTAGTCTCATATTGTGAACTGGATTGGTATGCACAGTTCATTCTATTAAAAAATGAAACTTGTAAATGTGAATTAAAATGCATTGTCTGGATCACTCAGAGGGGACCTCTGAAAGCCCAGGAATAAAATGCTGCATAGATTTCTTGTTAGCTAGAGAAATGTTTTAGCAGCTACTTTTCTTAAATCTTCACGAAAGAGCTGGGATGTTTCATCCCCAGAGTGGCAAGGTAGGTGCTTGATATCATGGACATTTATCGCTTATGGCCAGGAATGCCATGCTGCAATCTGTCTCAGGATCCATTGGGAGCTACCTATGGCTTAAAAGATTGGGAAAGCAAGATCTAGATGACAAGGGGGCTTAGGGAAATAATGTGGAAATGAAATATTTTCAGTTCTTTCCCTCTCATCTTGACACACCGCAGGAAATGTGAAAAATGAGAGATGCAGACGTCTTTCTCAAATTTCATGCTGCTTGGATTGTTTGTGATTAAAAAACAAACAAAAACCATTTCCTCGCATGGAGCTGTTCTAATGATGACAGGAAGAATGCCATCAGTGATGTGGCTATTTGCTTGTAATTCAAAGGAGGAAATGACATAACAGCTAGCTCACATTTATATAGCACTTACTGTGGGCTAAGTACACTTTGCAATTATTTTCTCATTTGATCGTCAGGACAACCCTGACAGGTAGGAGCTCTTATCATCCTCACTTTACAGATGAGGAAATTGATGCAAATAGGAGTTAAGTGACTTGCCCAGGGTCACATTGCTAGTAAGCATCTGAGGCTAGATTTGAATTAAGGGCTTCCTGACTCCAGGCCCAGCACTCTACCCAGTATGCCTCATAGCTACCAGATTTTCATAAGAGAGGTAAGAAGTTATTAATTGAAGTCATTTCCATAGTCAATGGATAACAAAGACAATAAAGAGTTAAAGAAATGATCAATCTAGTTTAAGACAAATCTCCATTAAAAATGTTATCCAGATAATTGCTTTGTTTCAGTGGAAGCATGTTCCAAATTTTGCCCTTTTATCTATCCATTCCTGATATTATCTAATGTTAATTGTAGCCTCTCATTAGCAGAGATGCTGATGGGAAATGGTTTTTCTTACTGAGAAGGATGGACTGAAAAATAATGGGAAGCAGAAGATTCTCAAAAGGAATCCAAGGCACTTTGGAATCTTGTAAAGAGGAGAGGACCAGGGAGAAGAGAATATGCAGTAGGTCAATGGCCAGTTGTTTACGAGGGAAGGATGCTGTAGCCTACAAACTGAATATAACCTCAGCAGTTGGAGCCTGTTCTGGCTCTGACGGACTTGCTTACTGAATTATCTTCCAGGACAGAATTTGCTGCCTCACTGAGACCTGGTGTATTGATCTCTTCTCTTTTTCCTGTGCTCCCACTGCTGCCTAGTGAACTGGATTACTTACCCTTGGGGAATTTCCTGTTTTCTGTAAACTTGCTTATTTGCTGCTTATAGTTTTATGGTGAGCTTTGTTTCCAGAGAAAGATGGGTTGATTTTTATTGCATTCCGAGTATTTTTTATAAATGAATAGACCACATTATATGGAAGAACAAAGGGGAATCCCTGGACCAATAGCCCTAGGCCTAACTGTGAAGTTCAATTTATCTACCTCTCCCTCTCCCATTTGTTAACAAATATCAATAAATATTAAGTATTAGATAGGTACCCGGCATTAAGATAGGCACTGGGAGCAAAAAAAAAAAATTCCAAAATGAAAACCAAAAATGAGATACTCTGTCCTTGAGGAATTTTAACAATTTCAATAATCATTTATTAGGTACCAACTATGTGCCAGGCACTATGGTAGGTTATGAGGTTACAAAGATTAAATGAAGCAATACCAACTCACAAGGAGCCTTATATTCTATTATGGGGAAACCACTTATCTACCTCAAAATAAATTATCAAATGCAAAACATTTTCTGTGTGCAAGTACAGGTCTAATATCAAGGGGTAGTTTGTTAACAATTATATTGCAATTCCAAAAGGCACAATAGAAGATTAGAGAAAAGGGAGCTATAAGGACACAGGAGAGGTGGAGGCTGCAGTAGGTAGATATTAGGAAGCAGGGAGTGGTGAGCAAGGGATAGAGATTTTGCCTAAGGGGTTGATAGTTCAGAATCACAGGGTTTCACAGTAGAGCCAAAGAGCAATGGATTGTAATGTTGATTTGATCATTAGTCCTTGAGAAAGGTAGAAAAAGGAAGAAAGGAGCCACACTTCTTGGTGGCATAGCTGACCAATTCTTGGTCCTGTCTGACCATCAAGGGTAGAGTTTTTGGGCCAAGGACATGAAGAATATTTAACTACTTACCCTTAACCAGGTTAAGTAGGTCTACCCTAAAATTCACTCCAATAGTAAATAGATTATCTCCTCCAGGGTGGGAAGTATGTGTAGTAGGAATGGAGTTAGAGTAGACTTAGAAATGGAAAGGACCATAGAGGAGATCTAGTCCAACTTTATTTTTATATATTAGGAACTGGGGTGGAGACATGTTAAGTGGCTTATCCGTAGTCACACAGGTAGTGGTAAAAAGCAGAAATGGAATTTGAATCAGGGTCCTTTGACTCCAAATCCAACGCTCTTCATATTGCACTACTACTGCCGCCCAACCCTCCCACTAGATTAGACTTTTGCCTTCATCATTATCAACAAATTCTTGTAGGGCAGCTACTTGAAGTAAAGATAAAGACAGTAAAGATAAAGTAGAAAGATAAAGTAAATAAAATAGTAAAGACAGCCGGTTGTTGTAGGAAATACAGTTCCCCTACCTTGCATTAGCAGACAGAGAAACCATGTTCTAGCCACTTTTTTCCTCCCACTAACTAGCAAGAAGATCATTAAAAGAATTACTTAACCTCTCTAAGTCTTAGCTAGCTCATCTGTGAAATGAAAATAATACCTACCTTATCCAACTTAGAAAGCAGCTATGTGGCTTGAATGAGAAAAGAGTTGTGAAGAAGGCTCTTTGGAAAGCACATACTCTATAAATATGAATGCATATAGTACTGTTATTAATAGAAGCTACATGGTAATTAAGGAAAAAGATCTAAGTCCTGTCCTTAAAGAGCCAGCTCTTTTCATGCTTACAAAGGGAATCTCTTTGGCTGTGATTGGCAGGTCTTTATATTGTTACTCTATTATTCCATCATTCAGTAACTGAGCCTAGGAAACCGAATGGACTGCTGGTGTCCAATTCAGCCAATATCAATAAATGTATTTACTTGGAGACTCCATTTAGGGGATACTCAATTCCAAAATCTTCTAAAATTGTGGCTTTTGGTACGGGTTATAGGTAGTGTAGTATTTCAGTTTTATAAGGTTCAGTCTCATCAGAGTTCTCCTTGCCATCAAAATCAGCAGAATTTTAACTGCTTAAATTTTGGCTAGTCAGCAATGGATGCTGATGTGATCGCTAGTCACACCTTAGGTTTATTTTGCAATTCAAAATTTCCTTTTCCTGATGTGGTTGGTACCCTTGGCTTCAGTTATAGTGCAATAAATTCAAATAAACATTAGTGAGGGTAAGTAATCATATTTTATACAAACAAATTATTCTTCCTTAAAAGTCACTTTTTAAAAATGTGTGTTATTTCTTTTCCCAGTCAGCACATCAAGCTAATAAAAGTTATTGTATCATCAAAATTTCCTTCATGACTGTTTATTGTTCCATTTATGTTAAATTTAGAAGGCTAGTCTCCATTTCATTTTTTTCCCCTCGATTAAAATTTTATATGATTGCTACTAGTGCAAGAAATCATCGCTGTCCCAAGTATCTGTCTTCTATTCTGTCATAAAGCTAGAAATAGCTACTACCGCGGGGTGACTTATGTCCATTAAGCAGATATATGTGGACTCCAAAGGCAAGGGAAAACTGGGCTTACTAGCTTATTAAATACAGGGCTTGATACCACAAAGAAGAACGTTTTAATGCACCGTCTTGTTGATGGGAATTCATCAGAATTTTCTGGCACATCTTATGTGTTCATTCAGCTTCTTCATGAAGGCATACTTATCTTATCAGGACATTTTCTCTGGTGTTGTTCAAGGTTTGTGGAGGAGCCTGGTATCTGGAGGAGAGCCTTTTCTTTTATTCCTTGCAAAGCCCTTAGGCAAGTACCCTTAGTGGTTTAGTCAATTTGAATAAAAATTCCTGACCATTCTGAGGATGTTTTTGAATAATAAGAATGCCTAACATTTATATAGCACTTAGTAAGTGTAAGGCAGGTACTAAGCAGCTTTACAAATATTCTCTCTTTTGATTCTTTCAGCAATCCTGGGAGTTAGGTTCTTACTATGCCCATTTTACAGATGAGGAAACTGTAGTAAACAGAGGTTAAGTGACTTGTCCAGGGTCAGGCAGTGAGGATCTGAAGCTGGATTTGAACTCGGGTGAGGCAAAGCCCATTCATTGAATGAGCCTGTTTAAGAAGTAGCCAGGGCATAGCTCCTTTGATGAGGCCAAGAAAAAGAAAGACTTCAGGCTGGGAGGGATATAGCAACAGTTATTATTGATAATCACTCTAAAGCCAGGAGGGTCCAGAAGAACCCTTAGGCAGCTACTACATTCTAAATGAGGTCCCTCCCAACCTTTTATGAGTGATTCTTAGACTGTCTAGAAGTGAAGGGATATCAGTATTAAGCTTGTAAACCTGTCCCAAGTTGAGCAAGACCTTAAATGGTAAAATTCTTCATGGGGAGGGTGGGGTGAGGGGGGTGGGATAAATTGGTGTTATAATAGCGATAATCACACATAGAGCAGCAGGTTCAAAATAACTTTTCCTTTAGTTCACTTATTTCTTCCTCCAAGGAGAAAAATGGGGAGAGGTTAGTGGAGACTGACTGCTTCCTCTTACCGCATTACATATATACATGTAGTAATAAGATAGTGTGTATGCTCTTAAGGTTGGTGGGTTTATATCTACTTTCAGGATTCCAGAGTATCTGGGGGAGAGTTAGTTTTTCCTCTATGGCCATTAACTTGAATTAACTGACTGTGTCCTCCTCCCCATTTTTATGGGGCTAGAGACTAGTACTCTGTTCCGTATGACCACCTAATATCTGATAGCTTTTATGAAGAAAAATTCACTTCAAAGATATGGCAAGAGCAATCATATAAACATTTCTTGACCCTTGTCACTTATACCTATAGTTTCAACTTCTTCACTCATGTGGACAAATAGAACAAATCTGTCCCTACTTCAATATGACAGTCTTTCAAATACTTGGAGACAGTTGTCATGTACTCCCCAGTATTTACTTTTCAAGATTAAAGATCCTTAGTTCCTTCAATTAAGTCTTGATACCTTGGGGCCACAGTTCCCTCTCCCCTTATGCACTATCTTGGTCTCTGAGGTGCAGGAGGAAGGGTTAGATTCATAACTTTGGTCAATTTCTCCATAGCATTAGTCCTACCAAATTCATATCCAAAGATAGCAATGCTGATAGAGAAATCTTTCCACTGGTCCCAAGAGTTATTCCTGAAGATCATTATTTGTTCCTTTAGTACTGATGCTACCCTGGCTACAAAACCCAACCTGGAGTTTAACTTATGGATTCCTGTAACTTTTGTTCCCAACTCAGATCAGAAATTCTGCTCTTTGAGTTACCTTCCATACAAATGTAATCAATAGATGACTAGAACTTAGTCCCTTTGGAAGAAGTCAGTAGTTCTGGCAGTGCAAAACCAATGTAAAGATCAGCTGGAATCTGTTACAGAATGTCCATGTATACTCTAGTCTCTCCAAGACACTTCTCTCACCCATAATCACAATTTCCCAACAAAGAAGTTCCCTAGGGTCTTTTGTGTAAAGATGCTATGCAAGCTGATGGAGTCTGAACATGCTTTAGACCTGTACATGATGATAATAATAATAGGTAGCATTTATGTAGCACTTTAAAGTTTTTTAAATTTTATTTATTTTCAGTGTTCCACAATCACTACCATACAACCTAGATTTTTCTTTCCTTCCCTCCCCCTCACACCCCCTACGTACCCCCTCCCTCTCTGAGATGGAATACAGTTTTATATAGGTTCTACACATACATTCCTATTAAATACATTTTCACCATAGTCATGTTGTATAGAAGAATTAAAATGAATGGGAGAAATCATACAAACCAAAACATAATACAAAAGAAAATGATCTGCTACATTCTGTGATTGAACTCCATAGTTCTTTCTTTGGACATGGAAGGCATTTTGCCTTAAAAGGCCATTAGGAATTTTTTAAATCCTTACATTGCAATGAAGTTCTAAGTCTACCAGAGAAAGTCCTCGCACACTGTGGTTGTTGCTGTGTACCAAGTTCTCCTGGTTCTGCTCCTTTTGCTCAGCATCAGATGGTATAAGTCTTTCCAGACCCCTCTGAAGTCTGCCTGTTCATTATTTCTTATAGCACAATAGTATTCCATTACATTCATATACCATAATTTATTCAGCCATTCCCCAGTTGATGGGCATCCCCTTGAGTTCCAGTTTTTGGCCACCACGGAGAGAGCTGCTATAAATATTTTTGTACATGTGGGACCCTTTCCCATTTTTATGATTTCTTGGGGATACAGTTCTAGAAGCAGTATTGCTGGGTCAAGGGGTATGCACATTTTTGTAGCCCTTTGGGCATAGTTCCAAATTGCTCTCCAGAATAGTTGGATCAGCTCACAGTTCCACCCAATGACCTTTTCTTAATCCTCATCTTTCTTGACCTTTTTGTAGCCTTTGACACAGCCAAGAACTCTTTTTTCCTTAATACTCTCTTCTCTTTGGGTTTTCTTGACACCAGTCTCTCCTGATTTTCCTCTTAATTGTCTGACCATTCCCTTCTCAGTCTCCTTTGCTAGATATTCATCCAGGTCGTGCTCATTGAATGTGAATATCCTCCAGAGGCTCTGCCTTGGACTACCATCTCTTTTCCTGAGGCAGTATTTCAGTTGATGATCTCATCAGCTTCCAAAAGATTCAATTAATCTCTAAGATTATAGATTCTAATCTAAGATTCCTAGGTGTACTTATCTAGCCCTAACCTTTTCCCTAACCTCCAGTCTCACCTCTCTAACTGACTATTGTACATCTTGAATTGAAAATCCCATAGCTGTCCAAAATACATGTCCAAAATAACTCAGTCTTTTTTCCCCAGTTCCTCTCCTTCTAATTTCCTTATTACTCCTGAGGGCACCATCTGTCACCCAGGTTCACAATTTAGGTGGTACCCTTGACTTGTCAAACATACTACCCAATTTCTGCTAGAGAGGTGATGGACTTAACATAGAGAATGCATACACATTTTTGGACATGGCCAGAACAGGGATTTATTTTTCTGTACTCTATTTTTGTTAGAAAGGTTTTAGTTTTTTGTTTTTATTGTTCATTTGGAGAGGGGTAGTGAATGGGAAAGATAATAAATCCTAAAAATAAATAGACTTTTAAGAAGATGTAGAGAAGATGGAAACAAGGGCAAGTACCAGCAGTCAGATGTGACAGAGCATGACAGTACCCTGTAAAAATAGACTCAGGAGAGCTAGGGCTCAGAATGAACTGAAATCAGTGAGGGAGACCTAGGACAACAAAAATGGTTTTGACCATGCAAGAAGAAAACAAAAGGGTCAACAGAGGGATGGGGCAAATGGAATGATAATAACTGGCAACAGAGGGACAGCAGAACTGCTCATTCTTTTTGTTTCTGTTTTTTCTGACAAAGAGAATGACCTCCTGTGTGACTGAGCTTCTAGAGAGTAATTCAGGGGTTCCTAACTTAGTGACTGGATGTTATTTTTTTAAAGAAAGACTATTTTGGTGGCTATATTTCAACATAACTGGTTTCTTTTTTTATATCGTGTTTTATTGCATACATTTAAAGACATTATTCTCAGAAGGGTTCCACAGGTTTCATCAAACTGCCAAAGGGATCCACAACACAGGAAAGGATAAGATTCCTGCTTCAGTTGTGTATTAATTTAGTTCCTTTGTATATTAGGCCTGTTGTGAGGGATTATGTTTCAGGTCTGGTGTAATTATATCCTGGAGAGTAAGCTACAATTGTCTATGCATCTCTGAATGAAACATATGAAAAGTTCGTTTCCTTTTCTCAAGATGATTTCCCCATCCTGGAGCTTTCATTACATTTTCAGAGATCAAAAACATTATTCTGAACGTGCTTATAGACTTGGTGGTGACTTTTCCCCTTTATCATCCTACCCTTACAATTATCTTTAGGAACTTCACATTGATGTCTCCTGTAACTGTCTGACCACATGATTATTTGACCTCAGCTCCAATGTGATTTTTTTTTGGTGAGGAGTTTCTTTCCACTGACACCTGGGAGAACTTCTCTGTAACTTAGTAAGATAGCTATTGAGATTCCCTTGTAGTTAAAAAATTCGACACCCTGTGGACAACTTCGTGATGAATGCCTTCAAATTTAACTAGGCCTGTCCTTGGATGGCAGTGCGTGTGCTCCATTACCACAGTTTGCCACCAAGCTAGTGGGGTGAACCCTTGTTAGCTTGACACAATCTGTTAATTTACTCTGTTGGAAAACCATTTTGAACCCACAATCACTTCCGTGTCAAAGTGAGGTCTCAGGCCAAAATTCTGTTTCATTCATTTTTATAAACATTTACTTAGTGCTTTTCACATTCTAGGCAGTGTTTTTGGTACTGAGTATACAAAGACAAAAATGATGTTTTCCTTGCCCCCAAGTGACTTACATTCCAGGAGAACATCCATTGGTGTTTGACTGAAAAAAAATTCATCCTATTTTCTAGACCAACACCCGAACTTCATTACACAGTGTCAAGCTCACAATGTATAATCCCTTCCTGATCCCCCACCCTGGTCATTCTAGGATTCTGATATGAAATAGTTAAACTAATTTTCATGTATTATTTAAGTACGCAATTCACTATAGTTCTTTATATCCATTTTATTCTATATTCAGTTTGAAGTATAGCTCATGTCACGAATATTACTTCCAGTCTTTAAGCTAGAAGCATTCAGAAAATTATTGCCAACAATGTGTAATAATTATAATCTTTTTGACTTAGCTTTCTAAAAAATAACCAGTCAAGCTTATAAATATCTAACTGTAACCTTTCTAGTGAAGAGAAAATATTATTCTGTTATTATGGTTCCAATTCTGAAAATAAGCTCCATAGCCCAAACACACTAGCAAGGCCATTTTGATCTACACAAAAACCAGAGAGTATGAATTTAATTTTAGCAAAAGATAACACATTCACACCTCACATCTCCTTTTGAAAAGCCTTCTATCCTACAGATGAATGACATGAAAAGTGGTCAGCAGAAGCTTTCTTATGCTGGCTTACCACCTGTCTAATAGTTTCAAAAATCAACGTGTGGCATCATGGCCATCATCTGTTTTTGTGGGATAAACTTTACTGAAGAAATTTTCATGCTACACTGGGGCTGCAGCCTTTGAAAAGATGGTGTTTTAAGGACTGTGCTGGAGTTGGAGTCAGGGGATGTGGTTCTAACTCTAAGGGTCATGGGATCATAGTTCTAGAGCTTGAAGAGACCTTGGGAACCAGAAATAATAATATTAACTGACATTTATATAGCACTTACTATGTGTCAGGCCCTGTGCTAAGCACTTTACAATTGTTCACATTTGATCATCACAACAACCCTGTGAGCTAGGTACTATTATTATCCTCTCCATTTTATAAGTGAGGGAACTGAGGCCAACAGGGGTTAAGTGATTTTTCCAGGATCATACAGCCAAATAAATGCTTGAGGTTGGATTTGAACTCCAGCACTCTATCCACATAAACATTATTCCAATTGGTTCTTTTTTTTTCAATTCAGGGAAGAATTATGATACTATAGCTGTACTCACTGCCTCATAGCAATTTGTTCCTATGAACTTGCAGTTGATTGAATTGATAACCTGCCTTCTGGAGTGGGTGAAACTTGTGACCCTACCTTATAAAAACATACATCTGTTGGCCCAAGGTTTTCTGAATCCTTTCTTATCAAGGGTACATAATTAGCTTAATATACAACACAACTTCCTTAACCTCAGCAAAAATCTCCCTCATTCCTCCATGATCTGGTTTCCTTGTCTTTCTTTAAGGCTCACATCCAATACCCCTCCAACAGGAGGCTTTCCCTAGAGCAGAACAGTAAAACTACTTCTGTTTTCCTTTTATTTTTCTCTTTTAGACATAATAGGTTCAGGATGGGAAGCATAGAATAACGAAAGTTAATTGGGAATTGAAATCCAAGATGAACACAATAAAGAGATGGTAAGAAAGCATTTGACCCTGAAGTAGCTCTATTCACTTGAGTGAGCTGGGTTCACAGAACTCCAAAAGAACTTGGAGATCAATATGATTCTTGATCCATTGTTTTTTAAAAATAATTTTTATTGGTATTTTCTGTATCACCATACTATTTCATGTATCCCACTCCCTCCCCATTTCTGAGAGCTATCCTATATCATAAATAATTTTGTTTAGAGAAGAAAATAAAAGTAAGCCCAACTTATCAGTGCATTAGGAAAGTCTGGAAATATGTGCAGTGTGTTGTACCAGTGGACCTCTAAACTACACGAGGGTAGTCTTGGTGTGTCTTCTCATAGCTCTTCATTTGGGTAAAACTTGATCTTTATAATATTTACTCTTATATTTACTTTTGATTTCTTGGTATGCCACTGTTGTAGTTACCGTGTAGATTGTTTTCTTGATTCTGCCTACTCCTTTCTGCATCAGCTCATACAGATCTTTCCATGCTTCTCTGTATTCACCACATGCATCATTTCTTGCAAGTATTTCATTACTTTCATGTACCACAGTTTCTTTAGCCATTCCCCAGTTGATTGGTAACTACTTTGTTTCTAATTCTTAGCCTTAACAAGATGCTCTGCTATAAATATTTTGAAATGGATAGGGGTTTCCCCATGCTTATCTATGACTTCTTTGGGGTATAAGCCCAGTAATGTTGTTGCTTATTATTCTTGAAGAAGGCTAATCATGAGGGTGATATCTTGACTTACTCATGAATTGGATTTAAGTGAGGCAGAGCTGAATAACTGAGTCTCTGGTTCAAAGGACTTGGACATTGTAGCCACTTTGTATGTATGATGATAGATTGTTTTCCAAAGTGGTTGTAACATTTTACCACTTCACCAACAATGTATGCCTAACTTACCACAATCCCTCCAATGTTGACTTGCCATTTTTTGTCATCTTTTGCATATTTGTAGAATGTGAGATAAATAAAACCTTAGATCTGCATTTCTCTTATTAGTAATTTGGAGATTTTTTTTCATGTGCCCATAAATACTTTTTAGTTCTTTTTTTGAGAATTGTTCATATCCTTTGACCATTTATCCATTAGAGAATGAATATTAGTCATCTATATTCATAAATTATTTATATATCTTTGAACTCAATCCCTAAGAGAAATTTAATGTGAAGATTTCTCCCCTCCCCCCCATTTGACCACTTCTGTTCTTATTCTAAATGCATTAATAGTCTGTGTAGAAGCTTTTTGGTTTTGAGCAATCTAAGTTATCTGTTTTGTGTTTGTAATTGCTTCTCTCTCTTGTCTAATTAAAATTACATCTCTTACTCATATCTATGAAAGGTATATGATGTTTCCTTCTAAAACTTTTTAATAGTATGATCTTTAATATTAAGATCATGTATCCATTTGGAACATAGTGTGGAATGTGGTTTAAGATGTTGTTCTAAGCCTAATTTCCTCCAGATTACTTTCCAGTTCTCCCAGCAGTTTTTTAAAAAAAATTAAACAGGGAGTTTTCTCCTAGTGTTTTCCATTTCATCAAACACTGGGCTATTGAGCTCTATTGTTTCTTAATCTCCCTTATCTAGTCTGTTTCGTTGATTGATGTATTTTTAAACTAATACTAGAGGGTTTTGATGACTGCTAATTTGTATAATAGTTTGAGGTTTGGAAGTGTTATTCTCCCATCATCCTTACTTCTTTTCATCATTTCTTTTGATATTCTAGATCTTTTGTTTTTCCAAATGATTTCTGCTATTATGTAATCAACATCTGTGAATTATATATGCTTTTGGTAATTTGATTGTGCAAAATAAAAGTGCAAAACAATTTTGATGTATTGGCATGGCCTAGCAATGAGTACAGAATATCCCTCTAAGTAGATTGTTCTTTTGGTCTTTAAGGGATGCTTTGTAATTGAATCTATAAGGTCTTTTGAGTGTTTTGGGAGGTTGATCTCCACATATTTGTGTATTTTGTGGTTATTTGGAATGGGATTTCCCTTTCTATTATTGCTTCTCCTGTTTTGTTATTATTATATAGAAATGCTTTCTATTTTTGAGGATTTATTTTGTAACTTGAGACTTTGTTGAAGTTATTGTCTCAGAGTTCCCTGGGGTTTTCCAAGAAACCATTGTATCATCAGCAAATGGATAGTTTTTATCTCTTTACCTATCTTTATTCCTTTAATTCCTTTCTCTTGCCTTATTGGTATTGCTAGCATTTCCAGAACTTTTTCAAGTAATTAGTGGGGAGAGTGAGTATTCTTAATTCACTCCTGTATTTATTGGAAAATGTTCTAGTGCATTCCTGTTGCATGATGTTTGTTTTTAGTTTAAATGTTTTAATAACATTAAAAATGTCCCTCTACACTTATACTTTTTAGTTGTTTTTTTTTTTTGCATAAAAGAGTATTATATTTTATCAAATGTTTTTTTCTGAATCTATTGAGATGATCATGTGGTTTTTGGATATTTTGATTTTTAATATGAATAATTTTGTTGATTCTTTTCCTAATGTTAAACATCCTTAGATCCCTGGTATAAATCCCACTTGGATATAATAAATGATTTCTTAGGTAAATTGCAATAATATGTTTGGTAAGCTGTTGTTTAAAATTTGGAGTCAACATTCATTAATGATATTGGCCTGTAACTTTCTTTCAGGGTTTTCTCTTTTCCTAGTGTAGGTAGCAGGACTAGATTTATCTCCTAAGATTATGGTAGAGTTCTTTCTCAATTTTTGAGAATAATGTTTGAATTATGAGTATTAGCTATTCTTTAAAAGTTGGATAAAATTATCCTGTGAATTCATCGGGTCCAGGCCATTTCCCCTATTGGTAGTTCCCTTATAGCTAAGATTAATTTCTTTTTCTGAGATTGGATTTTTAAAGATCTCTTTGGTTTTCTGATAGTTTGGATATTTTTTGCAGATATTCCTCTATTTCTTTTGTGTTCTTAGTGTTGTGAACATATAACTGTGCACAATATGTTCAATTATTCTTTTTATTTATTCTATTTTTGTCCTGATTTCACCTTGCTCATTTGTTATTTTATTGATTTTTCTGCTCTTTTCTTTCTAATCATATTAGCAAGGTTTTATCCATTTTATTATTTTTTAAAAACACATTTTAGTTTTATTTATCATTTCTTTTTTGTTTCCAATTTACCTATTTACCCTCTAATTTTTAAGATCTCCCCTTTTGTATTATTTTAGGTTTATTTGTTGATTCTCTAATTTTTAAAATGCGTATTGAATTCATTATCTTCTCTCTATTTTGTTAAAGCATGATTGATTGTAAGGATATGATTTTTCTCCAAGTACTGTTATAATATCATCATCACTATATACATATATGAAATGTATTACACATCATTGTTATTATTATATATATTATTATATATATTTATTATTAGCTGCATCCCGGAAATTTTGGTATGTTGTTGTATCATTATCAGTTTCTTTCGCATACCTATTAATTGTTTCCATGATTTGTTCTTTGACCCACTCGTCATTTAAGCCTTCTTTCTTAAATCTTCATTTGAATCTGTCCCTTTTGTTTGTGGTCCCTAAATCAGTTTGTATTCTTGTTGCATAATGGTCTGTAAAGGATACTTTGAGGATTTTTGCTTTTTTTTACATTTGTATTAAACATCTACATGCCCCAGTATACGGTTAACTTTGGTTAAAAACTCCATATGATATAGAGAAATATCTATGTTTGTGTTCGTCTCTATATATATTCTTTTGTTGTCCCACTTACAAGATACCATAAGTCTTTTAGCTCTGGTTTCTCCAAAAATTTGTTTAATTCCTTATTTTCCCTTTTATTTATCTTTCTTTAAGACTTACCCAAAGCTGATAGGATATTGAAGCTCTTGTCACTGTTGTGTAATTGTCTATGTCTCCTTAAAACTCAGACAATTTCCTTTATGAATTTAGATGCTAAGGCATTTGGGATGTATAAGATTATTACTGATATTGATTTGTTGCCTATGGTTCCTTTCAGCATATTGTGGTTTTCTTGTTTATTCCTTTTTATTTATATTTGTTTTTGCTTTGTCTCATAGTATGATGACAACTTTTATTTGTTTAGACTCACTTTTAATTGTAGTAAATTTTTCCCACTCCCTCAGTTTATTTTGTGTAGGTCTTTGTTTTTTAATGTGTTTCTTATAACCAACAGGTTGTAGAGGTTTGTTTTCTTATCCATCTGTCACTCTTTTTCATTTTATTGGATTGTTTAATCCATTCACATTTATAATTATGAGTTAGGTTTATATTTTTCTCCATCTATTTCTAGAATTGGGTTTTATTCAAGTTATGATCCACCTGCACTTTTCCTGTAAACATATTATGTTCCTTCAGTTACTTTACTTTAATCTTTTTTTAAAGATGGTCCCATTCCTGGCTCTCTTCCTCTTACCTTTGATCTCCTCTTCTCATTTATTATCCCTTTCCTTTTAGGGTTTTGTTTATTTGTTTCCTTCTCCTGCTTTTATCTGGTTATACATTTCTACCCCTTCTTTATTCCTTTCAGTCAAGAAGATTTTTTCCTTCATCTCATCCCTTTTACCTAGTCCTGTTCATTAGTTTTTAAAATTTCATTTTTTATATTCCTTTCGAAGAAGATTTCTTTCACTCTCTTAATTATTCATCTTCTTTTTCTGTGTACTCTAGATCCCTATTCTCTACTTTGTGAACCTTGGAATCATCTCGTCTTTCTCTTTTTTTCTGTATTCTCTATACAATCAAAGCTTCCAAGGTATGGATTCCAAGCTCTACCTTCTAGGCTCTTTCTGCTACTGTCTTTTAGGACTTACCTCATGGATTTCCCTTTTCCATTGTGTCCAAATCTCATAGCAATGCCAATTATTGCAGGTATCAGAGAGGACATTTTCCCATGATAGGGCACCTGCCCCTCTCCACCCTACCCCCAAACTCCATATTGATCTATGTTCTCCTTTGGTGATCATTTTTTTTCTAGACTTGCCTGGAAATCTCCCTGGGTCCATTGTACTCTCACTTCTCCAGGTGCCAGTTGCTCTCAGGGTTTTCAACTACCCCTCCTCTCCCCAACAAGTGGATTTTTGGCACACCAGATCTCCAGATCTTATCCAGTGTAAATTCCTCATCTTCCTTCTCCTATAGGCACATTAGTCAGTAAAATTCCCTCTCACCTTCCAAGTAAGGCATTCTTCCATTCGTTCCCTTCTCAGTCCTTCTCCCCTCCTTCTCACCCACTCCTCTGTAGGTTCTTCAGTTTCTAAGACCACAGAGGTTACCTTCCACTTATTGTTAGTACTGGATTTGACCCCAGTGAATCACTGATTCCTCTATATTTTCCTACTTCCCTTCCTCCCATTTCAGGTAAGCTACCATGTTGTAATGTAGTCCCCCCAAAGCAGCATTCATTTACAGGCAGGGTGTCACCAGAGTTGGTCCATCTCTTCACTATTGCCTGTCTCAGATTTCCACTTTCACTTTTATCTCTTTGTATACATTTTAAAAAAGTTTCTAATTGGTCTTTTTGTGGTGGCTGTTATGGTTGCTCTCTGCATTTATTCACTTCTCTTGCATTTCTGTTGCCTGGAGTGTTTGAGAAGTAAATGATTTCTTCAGTTATACTTTTCCTTCTAAATATGTTTCAAACTCTTATTCATTGTTCCAGTATGGTTAGTCTCAGATTTACAGGAAAGGTTGCACGATGCATTCCAGGGCAACCTATCCTATAAATCTGAGCCTAACTATACAAGACAAAGGATGCATATTGAACATTAAACATTCAATTTAATGAGTGTTTCTTAAGCATCTACTATGTGCAAGACATGGGGCATATAATAAAAATCAAAGAAAACACAATCCATGTTTTAAAAGAGTTAATATTCTACAGGGGAGAAATGGACTTAAATAAATACAATTTGAATAAAGATAGAGCACTTACAGCTTTGGCATTGGGAGGGAATCAGGAGTCTTCCTGTTGGAGCTAGCACTAGATATGAGCCTTGAACGAAGCTAAGAGGTAGGTGTAGGGGTGTGTGTGTGTGTGTGTGTGTGTGTGTGTGTGTGTGTGTGTGTGTGTGAATGGAATACATTTCAGGCATATGGGACAACATATACAAAGAATAAGAGTAAGAAGCCTGAATACTGAGGTCAGGGACCAGCAAGTAGGTCAGTTTAGCTGGGATGTAGTGTGTGGGGTAGAAATGTGAAGAACGGCTAGAAAGGCAGGCTAGAGCAAGTTTGTGGGAAGTAGAAGAATTTGTATTTTATCTTAGAAGCAATAGAGAACTGGTTAAGATTTTTGACCATGGGATGAATTTGTCAACCTACACTTTAAGGAGGATTATTTTGGCAATTTTGTAGAACTGCTAGTTTTGAAAACTGTTAATGAATGAATTGAGTTACTTAGACAGTGGTGTCTAGTGGAGAATGTCAGGGTTCTTTCCTTATTCCTGTTCTGTTATGCAGTGTAAATAACAGTGAGGCTGGAGTTATAAGACCTAGTTTAGAATCCTAGTTATGTAGCTTATTGCCCGTCACCTTGGCAAATTACTTAATCTCTATGGACCTCAGTTTCTCCATCTGTAAAAAGATAAGGTTGGACTAGATGACCTCTAAGATCCCTTCTAGGTCTAAATTTATGATCCAGAGTCATTTTTACCAATGATTTGGGTAATAGCATAGATGGCATTCTGATTGCATTTTTGGGTGAGAGGAAATAATCTAGGTCTAATCTAATCTAAATACACTAGATTATACCACTGCTATCCACAATACATCTCCATAGGCTAGAACACTTGGCTGAAATTGATTTCACTAAATACAATGAAATCTCATGTAGATAAATGTAAAGTCTGGCCCTCTGGTTCAAAAAACCAATTATGGAAATATAGGATTGGAGGAAACATGGTAAAAAAGCAGCTCATGTGAAAAGGATTGACAGCTTCTAGTAGATTACAAGTTTAATTTGGATCAGCAGTTTCTCTGGCAGCCAAAGAATAAATGCATTTCATTGGTAGAACAATTACATGTCTAGAAAGAGGGAAATGGAGTTCTGGTATGTTATCTCCTGATCAGATCTTTTCTAGACAACTGAATCAATTTCTGGGAACCTGATTCTTTAACAGACTAAGGATCTTGTTTCTAGAAAGCTTAAAGAGTAGGGAGAATTTTGCAGTGGCACAGATAATATAGACAGTATCATCTTTTTGCCATAACTAAATAAATGGAGGAAAAGGGAACAAGCATTTATTAAGTGCCTAATATGTGCCAGACACTGTGCTAAGTACTTTACAAATATCATCTTATCTGCTCCTCATAGCAACCCAGGGAGGTAGGTGCTATAATTCTCCCCATTTTACAGTTAGGGAAACAGAGGCAGAAAGGTTCAGTGACTTGCACAGAGTCATATAGCTGGGAAGTGTCTGAGGCTGGATTTAAATTTAGGTCATTCTGATTCCAGGCCACTCTTTCCACTTCTCCGCCTAGCTGCCTAATGTTATCTATGCTTAATGTATAGGTTGGTCTTCCTTTTAGAAATGTAATTCAAGGGGCTTTGAAGGATTCCTTTCCATTCTCCAGCTTATCAGGCAGAATGAAGAGTTCTTTAAGGGAACAAAAGAAGGGCTTCAATATGAAAACAAAGAAGAAAAAAGATCTTCAGAGACAGAGAGAAATCTTTATTTGATTTAGGAGATTAAAGGTAGAAGAATGTGACCCAGCAGATAAAAGGATGAAGGACTACTGAACACCTGGAACTAAGTAAGAGAAATAATACTTTAAAGGAGGAAACCATATATTATGAGCTCAGCCAACCAGTAGTCATTTAACTAGCATTGATTAAGCACCTACACTGTGCTAAGTGCTAGGGATACTAAGAAGGGCAAGCCACAGTTCCTGCTCTCAAGAAGCTCATGGTCTAATGGAGGAGACAATGTGCAATCAATTGAATCTAGGAGACAAGATAGAGGAGGGAGTAACTTCCAGACATGGGGGACCACCATGGGTGAAAATGCCTGGAATTAGGAGATGGAATATTATGTTCCAGAAACAACAAAGAGGCAAATGTCACTGGATCATGTGTGTGTGTGTGTGTGTGTGTGTGTGTGTGTGTGTGTGTGTGTATGTGTGTGTGTGTGTGCGCGTGCACGCGTGTGTAAGAGAGTGAAGAATAAGGATGAGATTTAGGTTTTGAGCCTGGTAAGTACAGCTGACAGTAATAGGGAATTTAGGAAGAGGGGAGGTTTTGGAGGAAAAACTAAGATGATGAAATCAGTTGTGGACATGTTGAGCTAAAGATGTGAAGAAACATTCAACTTGAGATATCCAGTAGGCAATTGGAGATATAAGACTGGAGGTCAGGAGAGAGGACAGGATGAAAAAAATGAGACTCATCTGCAGAGTTAATGATTGAATCCATGGGAGCTCTACATGATTTAACCTAAAAAGAAAGGAAGGGGGAGAAAACTGCTAGAGTATATGTCTACTAAGCTAATTACTATAGAGAAATGTTGAAGAAGAATAATAATAGAGACAAAGTGAAATTCACAGGAGACAAAAACTAAGAAAAGAGCCAACAACAAAATCCATTATTTCTCATGTCTAAATGCAAATGTAAAACTTACTGATAACAGGCAACGTAAATTGGACATCCTACTGTAGTTACCACTGAGACTTGGTGGGATGAAACCTATGTTTGGAATTTGGTTTTTGTAATTTTACCTTATTTCAAAGAAACAAGATAGGGAAAAGGAAATGAGTAGGGGTAGTACTCTGCATTAAGAAGAAATGCTTATGTGAGATAATACAGGAAACAGGGGGAAAACATCAAGGAGAACATGTAAGCTCAATGGAGGCAGAAGCAGCAAAGATATTACTGTTCAGTACACTGCTGACCTCTTGGACAGAGAAAAAAATGAATGAGGAATTGGGAAAATAGATGACAAGGAATGGAGGCATAACATGGTGATGACAGAAGGCTTCAATTATCTAGCTATCTATTGAAGGTTTTCTCTACTCAAATCATAATATTTTTTCACCAAATTTTTCATCCTTTAAAAAGTTAAGGAACAAACAAGGGAACTTGCTATTTTTCATCTAATTTTCACCCAACAGGGTAGAATGGTTGCTGAGGTATAAGTGATGATAAGTTTAAGTGGGAGAGAATGGATGACCAATCTATTTTAGAATTTAAGATAGAGGAGAGGAAAGCTGGGTATGGTCTGAAAGGCACTTTTGGATTTTAGGAGAGAAAATTTCAGAAAAAAGATAGCAAATATTCCACATTCTAAATTCTACAAGGGTAAGTCAATCCAGGGGAAATGGGATGCTCTTAAGAATGAAATTCTGAAGTCACAAAGAGAAACATTTATGGTGAGGAAGAAAAGGGGAATTTGTCTGCAGAGACGGATGCTGAGGCACAGGTGACTCATCAACTAACTAGGCTTTTGAAGAAGACATTATGGAAGATGGAAACAAGAGCACATAATGGAAACATAATGCTAAAGTGACTCATGGTCCTGTAAAGATATTGTAAGGGTACTAAATCTCAGAATGAGCTGAGGATAGTCATCAGAAAAGTTAAGCACAACAAAAGAATCTTTTCTCCTTTCTCTCCAAATCTACTTTGGGAAAAGAGAGGGATCAAAGAAGGGATAGGATATTTGCTTAGGGGTAAAGAATGCTACTAAATTCTTTTTTCTTACTTTTGTTTTCTCTACCAAGGAAAAATGTCTGTGGATTGGAAATAATAGAAACTGAAGGACTAATAAAGGACTTATACCCCTAGATAAGTAGGGATTTGTTTAGAGAATTGTTATAGAATAGGAGAAGAGAAGATGTATGTATTTTTTTTTTTTTTACAGAAGAGATTGGTTTCTGCAAATATAATTCTATAAGGTTGACTTTTTACTTTTAAAGGGATTATTTATGACTACCTACAAAATGAAGGGCGTTGTTCACAAAGAGTTAGTATAGCTTCATCAAGAACAAGTTGTGCTGTGCTAATTTCATTTTCTTTTTGGGTTGTTACATTAGACTGGTAATTCAGGGGAACACTAAGAAACACTTTAGCCACACGTTTATCAAAGCATTTAACAAACTTTCATGTAATCCTTATGGAAAAGATAGAGAGATATGGGTTACAGGAAAGTACCCAGGCATATTTGAAACTGGTTGTTGTTTATGGTTTGTCACCAGTTTAGAAGGAGATCTCTAATGGAGGGTCTCAGAGATCTGTGCTTGGCTATTCACATTTTCATAAATGACGAGAACAAAGGTTTAGATGTTCTGCTTGCTAATTGGCATATGACAGAAATCTAGATGATACAGTTAACAAACTGAAGCACAAAGTCACAACATAAAAAGATCTGGATACTCCACTGTGTTGGCCTGAATCTTTTAAAATGAATTTGAGAAAGGATAGATGTGAAACACTCTACTTGGATCCAAGAAATTAACTTTAAAAATACAAGATGACACAAGTATTTCTAGAAAATAGCATATGTAAAAAATGTTCCAAAGGAGTTTAGTGGACTACAAGCTAATACAATCAATAATATATGCCAGCCAAAAAATAAAATCAATCAATAAACAATGTTAATCACATGTTATGTACTAGGTACTATGCTGAGAATTGGATAAAAGATGATAAAATCTTAGGTTCCATTAAAGTAAACATGGTGTAGTAGCATGCAAAGTAGGATTTTTTGCTGTTGTTCTGGATTGAGTTTTAGCCAATCAAGTGCCTTTGGTTGAGTCTTGCCTTTGATTGGATCAGTCAAGAATCTTTGAGTGGAAACAGTATATTTATTGTATTGCTTAGAGAGAGAGTAGAGGAGTCAGAAACAGAGCTGAGAGAGAGAAGCAAGCATGAGCAGGCTAGGGGAACTTGTTTGTGGGGAGGCCTAACAGAAAGAATGTTTGTGATGTTAATGCTCTGTCTATTGAACTGTGTTAATTCCTCAGACAGACATCCTATCTGTTGGCCTGTGTTAATTTCTCAGATAGAAGCCCTGTCTGTTGTTCTTTATGTGTGAATTGAGATGATGACACTGGCAATGTGCATAAATATTGTTATAGTCCTGTTAAGCTTTCCCCACCTAGAAACAGAAGCTGTAGGCAGGAGCCCTTTGACCCTGTTGTCAGACAGAAGCAAGAAAAGTTTGAAGTGGAAACAAGGAACAGGAGCTGAGAGCTGCCTGTGTGTGAACCCAGGCAAGAGCTGGAAGCAGTTGGCCCACAGAAGAGGAGCTGTCAGGTTTGGAAGTCAGCTTTGAGTCAAGATGAGAGAGGACTTTACTTGGACACTGTGTATTGATTAAGGAGATTGTTTTTACAGTGACCTAGAGGTGGATGATGTGGTACTTTCTGCTACCCCTTAAGTATGCATTGTGCTAGGTAGGACCCTAGCCTGGGACCTCCTGACTTTGGGGATGCCATGATATATGCTATGCACCATATGTCATATTGAGTGTTATGAGATACACAGATACACACTCACACACATATATATATATATATATATGTATATATATGCACATATACATATATATTAGATATGTTTTGCTTAAGGATGTTGCTATGAATATTATGTTTTATTGAACAATGTTTAGTTTATTGCTGAATAAATAGAGAGTTCATTATACTGTGCAATTAGACTCTTAAAATTATTCACAACAGCAGTCCTTAGGTGTGCTGCCATGATTGGTATTACATGTGACAGTACTATTATATTAGGCCCTTGAGAAACTGAAAGTGGCAAACTGTTTTCAATTATGTGTCACTTTAGAAATGACAACATGTAGAGTAGGACCATGGGGATGGTGAAGTTCCTCAAGTTTATGCCATATTGTTGTTGTTGTTTGTTTTTCATTCTTGAACAGGGACATGACATCAGGAATGTGATGAGTATTGGTTAAAAGAATTGGGGATCTTTAATGCTAGGGCAATAATCACAGTGGCACCTATGAATATGCTAGAGTATTTCCAGATTTGAATACCAAGATATAATAGACTCTCTTCATTGAAGACAGAACCAAGACATTTATTCAAACACCAAAAAGCCAAATCCATCATAGTAACAAAGAAATCCATCATAGAAACCAAGAAGTCTATACACATTATCAGGCCTTCCTACAAACCAGCCCCTTAAGCAAAATCATTCCCTCTCTCATTCATAGTAGCTTTTTTGCTTCCTTTCTCTTTCCCAGCTCAGACTGCTCTGTTTCACTTTCTCTCAGCTCTGCTCCACCCTTCTTGCTTCATGTGACTTAGATTCATGTGACTCAGGCTTCCATGTGACTCAGACTTCCCTGTGACTCAAGCAGGTCACATAGACCTATTAATGGATGGGAAAGATCTTCCCATTCCATTAACAATACATTAACAATTCAGTTGTGTAGAGATATGTTAGCAATTTTCAAGTATTTGGAGAACTCACATGTGGAAAACGGCTTTGCTTTGTTTTGTTTGGTTCCAGAGCATAAATTATTTTCCATGTGTATCATTATTCAGTCAACAAACATTAAGCAGTTACTGAATCAGACACTGTACTAACAACTGGGGATACAAAAAAAAAAAAAGGGCAAAACATGGTTCCTTTCCTCAAGGAACTCATAGTCAAATACAGGAGACAACATACAAGGAACTGCCCACATAAGATATATACAGTGTAAAAGGAAACCAATTTCAGAAGGAAGGCATTAGGGAATGTCAGGATGAGAAAGTCTCCTGCCAAAAGTGGAATTTGAGCTGAGTATTCTAGGAAGTTGGGGGCAGAGATGAGAAGGGAGAGTTTTTTAGGCATGGTACATAGTGATAAAGCAGAGTTAGGAAATTAAGTATAGTATGCAAAAAATGGCAAAAAGACCAGCAGAAATTTAGTGTTTCCTATATTCTGGTTGAAGGGTCTCCCAATTTTTAAAGTATAATTGAAACCTAGTTCTTTAAGAAAGATATACAGAAGCTTATGATGTTTGAGATCTTTTATGGAAATGGAACAGATTCTCAAAATCTAGGTAGATTCAACCTAATCCATCTTGGAATAATGGGACTTAATTTTGAATTCTCCAGAAAGGAATTTTCACAGCTTTCCTGCTTCATATCCCTCCTACTTAGAATGCCTTTTTTTTACAATTGATCTATATTCATGATAGTATGGAAGCCAGAATTCAGATATGTTTAAAATATATTTTTCATATGATATTTCTTTTTTTCCCAGAATACTCAAATTCAATCAATCACATGTGCGTTTAACCCAACACATATTTATTAAGTAGTACAATGAAAATGGAAGTTGGGCTAGATGCTATGGGAGGATACAAAGAATAATATATAAGTTGAGACATTCCAGATTTTATTAATATGGATACTCCCTCCACTGACACGTCATAAACTCTTGATTCCTCAGAACATCTCTGCGAATTGCCACAGCCAAAAACATTAATCACGACGGCCGACCTTTTGGTAATAATGAATATTGGTTTCCCCATTTTTACAGATGAGGAGACTAAGACTGGGATAGGTTTCAAGGTTTTCCTAAGGTTATGCAGCCACTGAATGGTAGATTCAAAACTTGAATCCAGGTCTTTTGACTCAAGATTCAATGCTCTCTCCACTGCACTATGATTATACATCCATGTGTGTGACATGAGATGTGTTGTGTTAGGTGACCGTATAATGGTCCTGTCAGATCTACACCTTCTCAAATGTCTCATTCTCCTTCTTTCTGAAGTCTTCAGGGCACAGCAGGCTCTCGTATAAGTTAAGCTGCTAGGAGGAATAGTATATGATTTGACTACCAAGTGACAACAGGCCTGTGGCTACTTCAGAGGGTAGTTGGAGTGAATGAAAGGGCCTTCTCAATCCGTTATTACTCATTAGATGTTGGTCTATCTAATGTTCACATGAGTAGCCTAATTCTTCCAACAAATGCCCCCTCCTCTCCATCAGGTTCTATATAGATAGTATGACGTGAAGAATGATAAAATATATCTCTCTTATCTAGCCATAGTTCCCCTTCTCCCCTTTTGGTTTCTTCTCTTCTCTTTCACAAATACCAATCCAATTCACAGGACCTAGATAAGTTACTCTCAATGGTCACCTGGCTGCCCTCCTGGATCTACTGATTTCCAGAAACATCATTCAGAGAGATGAAGTAATCCCTGTAACTCACATCTCCTCAAATCATTTCCTACCCTAGAAGACTTCATTATGCTCTTGTGGCTGGGTACCTTCCTGCCTCACCCCACCCCCCTTCTTTTTATGTATTGTCTTCCTCCATTTGATTGTAAACCCTTTAAAGACAAAAATTGTCATGTCATTCCTTTTATCATCAATGGTTAGCACAATTCCTGCTACATAGGAGACATCTAATAAATATTTATTGATTCTGACTCCATTTGATTAAAGTGCAGAGCAAAATCAGAACAGTAAAGAATCTTTGGAATAGAAACTGAAACAAAGTTGATGCATGGCATTGACTCTTCCCTCCATACCTCCATCCAACCTACAGATGAATGGAATAAAGGGAAGAGACTTTGGAACTCCCTGAGAACAGCTTGACAAGCACTCAGAGCAAACAAGGGGAAATCGCAGACAGGACACTGTCAGTTTTTTAGTTTCACCACGTTTTGGGTGATTCATGGTGTGGCTAATCTGAACGAGTCTTACTCCATTCTGGTCTTGTCCCAACCCCACTACATTTGTTCTACAGTAGGTCCATATCCATGTGGCTCCTACAGTTGTTGAGGAATAGTCTCAGCTCTCATGCTGTCCAAGCCAAAACAAGTAGAATCTTAAGTCATGGCTTCAGCAATAGCCATGTCTAAAAATTAAGTCTGGGCATATCATCTGATTGCTCTCTGTGGCAGATGTGATTGGTAGAGCATGCCATTCCAGATTTTCTGTTCTCTTTTGTTCTGAAACTTGTGGCAGGAAGTCACTTTAAGGGCAAAGGAAATCTAGACACAAGTACTTTGGGAAGTACATGCTTGCTTGTGCTTCCTACTTTCAGACAACCAATCAACCAACAAGCATTTATTAAGCACTTCCTATATGCTCCACTGTGCTAGGTGGCAGGATTACAAACACAGAAAAAGAGAGATGATTTCCATTTACAAGGAACTTATATTCTAACACATGTCTCTTTGATTTATTGTCTCCAGTAACTTCCAGAAGGCTTTAGAAACATATATAAACTTGTGAAATAATATTCTTTTTGTATATTGGCTGATAACACTAAACAGGCAATTCTTATAAATCCTTCTTCCAGAAGGAGGAAGACCTACTGGCCTATAAGAGGATAAATGATGCCAGTAATAAGCATATTTGTTGGGATAAATTCAGCAATTTCAACTTAAAAGGCATAGAAATAACTAGTGTTACAATGGAAAAGTTGGGATTATCATGAATCATTGCAAATGGTAATGGGTTAATGCCATAATATCTTTGAGAAATCATTTCTAAGGATCATGAATTATACAACCCTACAATATGCTAGCTTTAATTCCACTACCATATGGTGATAGGTTTGCTTTTATGTCTTTAGAAAAATCCAGGAGGCTTTTTTGCATATATAAAATCATAAAAGCATGATGCTATTTTATTAGGAAAATGGAAGTCACAATAAAATCCCAGTATAGGATGGAGAACAGAGATAATAGAGGAAGTGACAAATGCTAAGTTGGCTTTATTATAGTGGAATTAAAGGGGATCTACTGAATACTCACATCCTAGGTTCTTCAGGCAATTCACCACTTGTGGGGCTCAACCATTACCTACAATTTGACTTTTGGAAGCTAGTTTTGTAGTTTGCATGACATTATTAGGAGAAACCAACTGTCTGGAACAATGTCTATCTTGAATATGAGATGAAACACAAAACCTAGGAAAATCATTTACGTATGAAAGAAAAATCTCTCTTTTTCTCCCTCACTCTTTCTCTCTCTCTTCCCTTCTTTCTCTGTCCCTTCTTTCTTTGCTCCGTTTCATTGGCAGCTGGATTTGCAGAGGATAGAGCCCTGAGACTGGAGTCAAAAAGACCTGGGTTAAAATCTAGCCTCAGACACTTACTACCCAGGTGACTCTGAGCAAGTTACTTAACCACTGGCCGCTTCAGTTTCCTCAGTTGTAAAATGGGAATAATAAATATATAATAAACCCTCCTAGGGTTATTGTGAGGATCGAATGAGGTGATATTTGTAAAGCATTTATCACCGTTCCTGGCCCATAATAGGCATTCAATAAATGCTTATTTCATCCATTCCATTATCTGTCTATCCATCCAGCTAGGTATGTATCTGGTTGAAGTACCTATGATAGAGTGCTCTAGAAGGGATAGCATTTGCTGGGCTTCCTTCTCAAATTAAATCAACAGGTATGTTTTGCATGCCAAGTTCATGCAAGGTACTATTAGGCACATGATCCCCACTTTTCTGTCAAAATGCCATTAAAATGAAAGCACATGTAGGCTAAAGGTAGTGCTGGGATTTAGACAGGCTGTGTTGTCAGTCATCCACTGTATCCCAGGCTTGTACAACCTTATCTCCCTTTCAGGTGGGCTGAAGTTTCCGAACAGCATACTCCCATTTAGGAGCATAGTTTGCCTTTTAAAGTGGCTAATGGCCCCTGTCAACAACATGGGAAATGAAAGGAAAAAATTCACAAGTATTACTCCCTTTGCATTCTACTACAAGCTTGTAATCTTATTTATAGAAGTATTTGAATTTCAGATTCATTGCCAGGTCCAATCATTGTCTGTCCCCTTTTCCCATTACTCCAAAATAGCTTTCAAACCCCCAGGATGAGTCTAAACCACATTTCACCTCCCTTAAAACAAGAATATTCTCTCTTTTATTCTATTTACAAGCCTTAAAAAAAGTACATATGTAGACTGGCATTTCTTGTAGTCCAATAAGACCTTATGATAGGTAAATGAAATCTAAATCAGAGGCAACAGATAAAGAACAAATAGGTTTTTACATTAACTGGGACAGGGCCAAGCAGTTTGCTTGGAGGCAGAAGGGACCAATCCATTCTGTCCATTAGCTTCCTGGTCCTTACATTGCTGTTTTGTTGTGCCCTTGTTCTCATGGCTTGTCTCTCAGTAGTTATCCATATGGATGACTTTGCTCTCACAGGTTTTCTTCCTGTCTGCTCTGGCACTTCCACCTCTGTCCATACATGCTTTCCCCATGGGTGTGAACTTTCCAGTCAAGGCCAGCTCATTCTGGGATTTCCTCCTCCTAAGTCTTTCCACTCCATTTATGAGTAAGGCTTCTAAACCATGATTGGGCTGGTTTTACAGAATAAAGGTGCCCCACAGAAAGATAATATAGGCATTCTAATATGGAAAGAATTTAGAACATGGGATCAGTAGAGGCTATTGCAGATAAAATGATGCCTTGTCTGTGAAAATGCTTCTCAGGGAAATGTGGGATCAAATTCTCCAGAGTTCTATTCAAAAGAATAAGTTTCATGAACTACCTTCTCTTGTCCTTCACTCGAGTCCAGTCAATTGATTTTTTTATGCAAACTCCAGGCTGGCCAAGTTTGGGCTTAGCAAGAATTTTCTTGTATTCACAGGAAGCAAATAGAATGTCCTATTAGCTCAGCCTCTATGAAACTCTTCCTCATTCCTTCAGATACAGTGCTATATCTGTGCTTAGAGCTCTTACAACTTGTTGTTTTGTACCTTTTGTGTACTTATCACACTGTTCTTTGAATTGTATTTATATTAAACATATCTCATTTTCCTTATTAAGTTATTGTTCTTTTAAGAGACTTGTCTTATTATCTTTGCATGGAGAAATCATCTAATGATTTAGATTTGGGTCAGAAAGATAAAGATCAGAGGTTTTCTTGTTGGCCAATATGATTAATAAAGGCAGGAATGTAGAAAAAAGATATACTGTTCTGCAGTCTTCTGCAAGTCTTTTCGTCCTTGCTTTCAGGTCTCCTTGCATCCCAGTTAGAAACATTATGGGAGCTGGAGGGAGCTTCATTGCCTTAGGCCCAAATTACTGCTCTGGGCTTTTGGTGAGTAGAATTCCCCAAATGGATTATGGAGACAGCAACCAACAATCAGGGATTTGATTTTGTACTGGTTATCCCTCTTGCCTGGAATATACTCCTGGACTTCTATCTCTTAGAATTCCTTATTTCCTTTAAATAACAAGAGTGTTATTATTCCTACTTATGAAGAGGAAACAGGCTTAGAGAAGGAGTTCAGTAACTTTTGTAATGCCACATAGCTCATAAACAAAGGAACTAGAAGTTGCACTGAGGTCTGACCAGCGATTTTGTGCTTTCTATTAATGTGTGCTACTTGGGAAGGTTAGTAGCATAAGTAAAGAGACAAAAATTAAAGGATGAGGCAAATGTCATAGGTTGGAGATGCTAAATGGGTCAGAAGTTTAAGTAAGTAGGAGGAAATTATCAAGAATTCAGGTAAGGCAGCTGGGCAACAAGGACTTGGGTATTCAGATAAGGAACCTGGGAAATAAGTAGAGTCATTTATAAGAACAACAAAAAAAAAGCTTGAAATTGTACCTCAACTAAAGTGCCATCTTCTACATCAAGGGTTCTTAACCATTTTTCTGACCTGCATAACTTTGATAGTCTGGTAAAACCTATGGAAATCTTCTCAAAATAATGTATAAAGTACATAGTATTATGAAGAAGACCAATTATATTGAAAAAATTATTTAAAAAAAGAGGAAGCCAAGTTCCTTATTCCCATTTAAGGACCCCTTTCTACATGAACCCCTTTTGATCTCTCATACTTGTACTCTCTCCTCTAAATTACCTTGTAATGATTTGTTTATCTTTCATATGTACATTCATGCATACATATCTATCCATCCATCCATCCATCCATCCATCCATCCATCCATCCATCCATCCATCTATCTATCATCTATCTATCTATCCCCATGTTATTTCCTCAAATAGAATGTAAACTCCCTTAAGGCAAGAACTCTTTCATTTTTGTTTTCATATCCCAGTGCCTAACATAGTGCCTTGCACAAACAGTAGATACTTGAATGTTTATTGCTTGCTTGCTTGATTGACAGAAGTTAAAAAGGATTTCCTAGCCCCAAGGTATATAGCTGGCTGGGGCCAGAGTGCTCAGTAGAAGGAACATTCAAAAGAAGAGAATATTAGCCTTGGTGCTTCTGATGGCTTTTGTTGACTGGTTTAGTGTGGCTCCTGCGTCATGGTGTTTGGCTCTGTGGATGTTGAAAAGAGTTTTGATACTCCCTTGCAGGACACTTCCCAGCAGATGGTATCAGAGAACAGCGAATGGCCTTGAAGGAGTTGCATAGTTAAGCACTAGTAAATAGTACCAGAGAATAGTAAACATTACAGACAGAAACCAGTGAAGATGCTCAATAGAGATTGGAGACATGACACTGGACAGAAGGTATTACAATGACACAGTCAGAGAACATTTGTGGTTCTGCACCATTAGAAATGCAAGTTAACTCTGGAATGCTTATACCCTGGATGTCCTGCCTGTGTGAATCTTGACCACGTTTTCCCTATTGGTATGCTTGTTCACAAATATTCCCTGGTCACACTATGTCCCTATATATCTGTCTTCTCCACTGGTGGTATGGTATCCTCTGACATAATGTTTCCTCTATGTTTAGAGGAAGGGGACATCTTTTCATTTAATTCATTATGCAGTTTAATTAAATGTATTTAACTTTTAATTTATGTATTGTCAGGTTGGACATAAAAAGAAATATATTGGTGGGGGCTTGTGAACTATGGTTTTGAATGGATTATGACCTCCAACCTGAAATAGCTTCCCGTTCATGTATAAGAAGCACCCAAGACAGATCTTTACACAGAACATGCAATCAATACATTTTGAATGTAACAATTTCAAGCTTAGTTTTTGTTATAAAGGCATCTGTCTTTTGTATGAAACCCATTCTCTAATAGAGGTGAAAAGATCTCTCCAAATCAACCAATACATCATGGTGTAACTTTAGTCTCTGAGACCAAATCAAGAGTTATTTTTGTCATCTTAATATAATGTGCTAGAGAGCATATTGATAATGTACAGGTATATCAGTTTTTATGAAAGGACAGAAGGAGTGGACCTCTCATGGCCAAATGTTTTATTTTGGTAGTGGTCAATGTTGGTTGAGGGAAAGAGATGAGGTTGTTTCTCTTTCTGAACAAAACAAAGGTGGGGGATTACTGGTATGGACTATTGCCTATAATGTTAAACCTCACAACATCAGCTGGTTTTCACTTTTTAAAAAAATGAAAATAAATGAATCATTTATTATGTATAATATGTAAATTTGTAGGTATTTTTGGAAATTATTGTGACTTAATGGAAAGTATTACTAAACATTTTTATTTTAACTAAAGAAAATAAATTACAAGTAGATGGAAAGAAAAGAAATGATGTATGGTGGCCATGAAGGAAGCTTTTACTATATTGGCTTTGTCGAGTGTCACATAAAGTGATTATGAGCCAAGGTTTCATACATAATGCATTATTTTTTTGAGATTAGAAGTAACAATATGTTTATAAGTTTTTTGACAGTTATGGCATTTTAATGGGTCCTTAAATGCAAGAAATCATTAATTCTGATGAGGTCACTGAATTTCTCAGTTTAGTGATCAATATACATAGTCCAATTGTGCTAATATGTCTAAAGTTCTAATAGTAATTTGCAAGGGCAAGTTCTGTGATTAAAATACAATACTATCAAAAGACATCCTAGAACCACAATGATACTACTGCTACTACTACTACTACTGATACTACTACTACTACTGATACTACTACTACTACTACTATTACTACTACTGCTGCTGCTGCTGTTGCTGCTGCTGCTGCTGCTGCTACTGCTGCTATTACTGCTATTACTACTGCTACTATTATTACCACCACCACATAACCACATATTTATATATCTTTAAAGTTTACAAAGCACTTTGCATATAGCAACTATTTTGATCCTCATAACAACTTGTAAGGTAGGTAGTATAAACATTACTGTGTTGTTTTTTTTTACAGATGAAGAAACTGAAGTTCAGAGATTTTAAGTGACTTGCCCAAGATCGTGCAATCAGTATTGAAACAGGATTGGAAACCTGGTCATGTGAAGGATTTGGTCCTGTAAGTGTTATATCTAGAAAAAAACCCACAATAGCACAATGTTAATCTTTTATTAAGTCATTAAATATTTTGTTGATTTCACTGGAATGATGAAAAGAATTATAGCTGGAATTCTTCTTTTTTGATCCATTCATTCATGAAACAAACATTTATTAAATACCTGCAGGATGCAGAACATTATTAAGATAAAAAGAAAAATTAATGACACAGACCCTACCATTAGTTGGTTCATCAACAAGCATTTATTAAGCACTTACTATGTTCCTGGTACTGTGCTAAATACTAGAAATACAAATATAAACAAAGGAAGACCCCTTCCTGCCCTCAAGAAACTTGCATTCTAATGAGAAGATAACACCTAAAAGAAAGCAGAAAAGGGAGGAAGAAGATAAACATTTTAGGGGGATGGGGTATAGCCTGATGAGTGGAGAGTCTGGTAAAAAATGAAGAGATGACTGAATTCTAGGACTAAAGTGATCTTCAGGCATGAAGAGGTCTCTAGGGTACAGCAAAGAAGACCAGAGGAGTGAAGTTTATAGTCCAATAGTAGAAAAAGGTACAACTATAGGAAGTTATAATGCACATAAATGAATGAGGAAGCTCTATTACCAAGTGGTATGTGATGTTCTGAGCTCTCTCTCTCTCTCTCTCTCTCTCTCTCTCTGTCTCTTTCTCCCATCTTCCCTCTCCCCTCTCTCTTCTCCTTTTTGAGAACACTTAAATAAAGGAAATATAAGCTCCAGGGCCATGTAGCTTTGGAGTTAATTCACTGCAAATAGTCATGGCTAGGTTTATATAATATTGAAGTATACAGATGAAAAGTGCAAGTGTTGGCTAGTAATTTACATCCTTGGTTTAAATAATGGCATATATTAGAATACCTCCAAGAGTCCAGCTTTTGGTGCTATGTAAACTAAGCATCCTGTGGATTTACCTAGATTTTTTTCATATTTCATCTTGATTTTAAAGATTCATGTTAGGTGACCAAAATCTAAAGATAATCATCTCCAATGGCTATGGAAATGACTTTTGACTAGAACTTACTGTATCTTCTCTTGGGTTATTATAGCTGTAATATACATGGTTTGTGAAGTTTCATATGGAAATCATGGAGCACATTATTTAGTTTTCTTGGTACTGTAGCTGATAAAGAATTTTCTAAATACTCATATTTGCAGGATATAGTTATTATACTCAATACTCACCACCCTTTTGGAACCTATAATGAAGGGGTAATTTAGTTCATCTTCCTCATTTTACTTAAAATTTTTATTGACATCTTTTGTTTTTTATATTACCTACATTTCCTAATACTTCACTCCTCCTACCACCTCCCAGAGGGCCATTCTTTTTAACAATGAATAAAAAAGAGAAAAAAATAATTACCTAGCTCAGTAAACTAATCATATGCAGAGTGCCATGCAAGAAGTGAAGAGGTATAATCTCATTTTTTTGGGGAGAGGGAGGTTCAAGATGGGTCATTAAGATATCTTAAAATCCAGTTTTGTTTGTTTTAATTGTTGTTCTTTCCATTTGTCTTTGTAGCTCCACTATACATTTTGTTTTCCTGGTTATATTTACTTCATTTTGAATCAATTGTCTTCCCACACATTTTACATAATTACAGAATTTGAGGATTAGAAGGGATTTTAGTGGTTACCTAGTCCAACCCATATATGACAGAGATCCCCATTATAGCATACCTAACAAGAGGTTATCCAGCTTCAGTTTAAAGACCTCTAAGGAGAGGAAACTTACTATCTCTTAAGAAAAGCCATTTCACTTTTATAAAACTCTAATAGTTGTTTATTTTTCTCTTATATCAAGCTTAAATTGTATTCTTTGCAAATTTTACTCACTGCTTCTGATTTTGCCTTTTGGAACCAATAGAACAAACCTAATTCTCTTCCACAAAACAGTTCTTCAAATACTTGAAGACATATTATATCTTCCCTGACTCTTCTCTTCTCCAGTCTAAGCACTTACAGTTCTTTTTCAACTGATTCTCATATTAAATGAACTCAAAGCTATTCATCATCCCATGTTGTTGTTTTTGGGATACTTTCCAACTTTAAATGTGTTTCATAAGCTATGGTGCCCAGCACTGAACAGTATAATATTCCAGATGAAGTCTTGAGGAAGCCAGAATATAGTGGGATACTCACTTCCCTTGTCCTAGAAGTGATGCCTATCATGAGTCAATCTAAGATCCCATTATACTTCTGACTAATATGGAGCTTATAGTCTACTAATGCCCCTCAATCTTTTTCAGAACCACTGTTGTTTAATCATGTCTTCCCTGTCTTGTACTTGTACTTATACCTTTTATTTCTCATTTATTATTTATTACAGTGCAGTTATATTCCATTATATTCAACTGTTGTAACTGGGCTAGCCATACCTCAGTCAATGTAAATATTTCATTTTAAATCGAAGGATAGAGAAATGAAGTGACATCTTAAACATGGGAGGAAAATGTTTCTGGGGTCTCAAGTCATTTGCGCTGGGATACAGAGACCTAAAGGTCCTGTTCCTATACACGGTCAAATAAGACATTCTCTTACATGCCACTCTCACCTATGTTGGACCTTTTGAAATCCAAATCCCGGACTCCTTTTGACTTTAGTCTACATCATAGGTTCTAAAAGATCATCAGAGAAGTGACCATACTTGAGAAAGATCAAGAGGTATCTTTCTTAATTGTAAGACACTCATAAGAAATGATTGTCCTTCAAACTGTCCTGTGTTTGCAGTACTTCCAAGGTCTCTCCATTTATCTTTAGGGATGGTGAGAAATCCTCTAATTCTCAAAACCAAATTAATGTTAATGAACATGTTCTCCATAACACTTTTGGGGAAATGTGGGTAGAAGAAGGTGGGTGGCACATTGGGTCACAGAACCCAGCACATGGAGTGTTACAACACTTCCCACACGCAGACAAAAAAGAGAAAAAAATTGGAACTTGGTGATGTTAATAATTAATTTAGTGGTTGTGGCCAGAGCAGTGTCATACCCCTAGTGGGTATTCTAACTGTAGCTCAGACAGCGCATGGATGAACAACAGTGCTCTGTTTCAGAAGAGTCACCTGTCAGCTGTCAAGAAATGTTCTTTCTAATAACACTCTGGCTAGCTCAACATCCTGTTTGCCCTAACTATGTTAAAGGGATCCTATTTTATTCCTTGTTCACTTTTGAAGCTTTGGGAACTGCATGTGCCTTTCATCTGAATGAGCAATTACATTTGGGTCATCACAAAATAGTCTAAAACTTAAAAAAAATCCCAGAGCATTAGCTATGGTCTGTAAATATCAAGCCCACAAAGGGCAATGGGGGAAAATTCTGCTTATTTCTATATCTATTATTAAGACCATGTCTGGAAGGCAGCAGAATTGTACTTGAATTCTGAAATGGTTCCCTTAGTTACACTCAAGTATTCAAAGAATAGTTGTCCATATTATCTCAGCTGTTTTATTCTCCTATCCACCGTTTGGGCACTTTATTCTTTGTTAGCATAGGCAGAAATAACCAATGATGATTATTCTCCTTTTCAATACCTCTGCTGTATAGTCTGGATAGGTGATGAGTCTATTACTTATAGGTAATTGACTTTGAATTATGTCATCTCATACTACCTCACCACTCCCACCCAACTCACAATGATCTCAATTCATTATTTCAGTGCAATCCTCCATTAGCAAGGATAATATAAAACTACTCTGTGGCTGAGTTTATTCTACTGCCAAAGCTGTGCAATAGTTTGGTGGCAGAGAATGCCTTCCCAGGAGTCCTGTTGCACCTCCATACTATTGGGGAACAATAGGTATTATTCTAAAGATCCAAAGAAAAATGTCTACCTTTAGGGAGAATATAGAAATTCTGTTCCCTTTTCACAAACTGTATTATTTTTAACCAACTTGGACTTATCTCTATTCCTTGTTCTTATCTCTACTTCTTTATCTTCTTGCCTTTGTACTGTATCTAGAATAGATTCCTCCTACCCTCAGCTCAGTCTTATTGAAGACTTTCCCTTCCTTTAAAGCCCAAATCACCTGCAACCTCCTTCATAAAGTCTTTTTTGACCATCCCAGGTGAAATTGACTACTCTATATTCAAATTTTTCATAGCCTTTCTCTCATCTTTGCACTAATTTCATTTTCCCTTGATTTATAGATATTTGTATACATGCTGCTCCCCATCTCCCATTAAACTGTAAGCTCATTGAGAGTAGAAGCTGTTTCATTTGTTAGTATCTTCCTCAATGTTTTGCACAGTGTCTTGAACATATGAAGAACTTAGTAAATGTTTATTGAATTAAATTCAAAGGAAATACAAAGAGAATAAAGATGATTCACTTTCTCTGTGTTTCTTAAGAATTTTTTTTTATTTGTGGAGATAACACAATGTTCTATTTGTCAAAACAATGGAAGATGAGCAAATGTATCGATTTTGCTCATAATTTTTTTAACATCAGTATTGATAGAAAAAATCATGATCAAGATAGTCAGAAGTTTGCAAGAGACAAAATCTAAGAAAGGCAAAAGTAGTGAAACCCATGAACTTAACTTTCTATATAAGTTTTGACAAAAAGAAGAACTGGACGTCTTAACATATGGAGTCAAAGTGAACTTCTAAAGGTGCCACACAGATTTGTTAGGAGACAACACAGGGAGATGGTCCAAAGAAAATCCTTGTGAAGCTTCTCTTAGGTATAATTCTCTTCTGGGTTCTAAGGGTTGGTGCTTTTGTAGAGTCCACAGATGATGTTTCTCTGTGCCATAGGAGGGATCACACTCCTTTTTACTGGCTTACTAGAGAAAGTGATTCAACTTGTCAAAGCCTTTTGGAACCACTGGAAGAAAACTATAGTTGGAGTGTGCCTGCTGACCTGGGGAGGACGTTGGCTCTGTGGGAGACACTGTGATAATCTACCAAGGAAAGCAGCCTGTCAAAAAGCTTAGAAATTTGGAAATCAACTAATTCCTTCCAATGTTGAGTAAAGGCAGCTGTATTTTTCAACCTTGCACCTTGAAAAGGAAAAGCTAGAAATCTTTTTGAAAAGATTGCTGCTTCAATTTTGCACTTATGTGGCATGGATATGATTGTAGTCAAGAAAGATTATGAAGGACAAATCAAGAAACTGCTAGAATTCATGGAAAGCTTGCTCTTGTTTGGATGGGCTATCTTCTACTGGTCAAGTCTTTCTGATGACATGATCATTGGAATTCCACAATTATTCTGAATGAAGACCCCAAAGAGTGAAATTCCAAGTAGGTCAGTTTCCCTAGTTCCTTCTTTTATCGAAGGGCTGGTTGATTACTACTCTCAGAGTAACAATAAAAAAATTTCAATGAGGGGAAAAATTTAGTTGGCTGAAGAAACCAACATAAATGTGCAGAGAACTCAGAAACTAATATTTTTAAAATGCACACAGAAGATGGAAGCAAAAGCAGGTAACAGAAGATGAATATGAAAGCACATCCTGTTACTGGTAGAATTGCATCAATAATGGTCCATCTTAGAACAAGGTGAGACTGGTGAGGAAAGCCAAGCATAAAAAAAGAGTTTTTGTTTTTCTTTGTTTGTTTTTACTAGTATTAGGGAAAAGAGAAGGATCAAAGAAGATATGAGGCTATTGCTGGGTTGGATGGAACAATGACATCAGAGGGAAGGCAAAACTGCTCAATTTGTGTTTTGCACCTTTTTTTTTTCCTGGTGGGTAGAATAACCTATGGATTGTTATAGAAGAATTCCATAATTCATAATACAATTTAGGGTACAATTCAGGAGAACTTTTTATTGATTTTACATGACAAGGAGAAAATCTTTGTCAGTTAAATGAACTTTTAGTGCAAACACTTTCCTGCCAGTATTTGTAGAAGTAAAAAGCCAGGACAGATATTCTGGATCACAAACTATTTCTAAGTAAAATTTACTTGGTTTGCGATTTTCCTTACAAGGATAAAGGCTTTAGTATTCAGGTCTCAGACATGAATTTGCCAAGTCTTACAACCTTGTTCTTCACTTTGAGGAAGACATTGGTTGATGATAAAAACCTATTATAAAAGTCAGCAAGCTACTGGGATGAGAATAAAACTGAAATGCATGGAAATGAGTGTGCTTGCTCAATTTACAGTGAAATAGAGGCTAGTTTAAAGAGTCCCTCACAACAGGTGAGAGAAGAAATAGGGTTTATCCTTTCCTTTTCTTCCTCTCTCTTTTTCCTTTCCTCTCTCTACAACTGGAAAAGGATAGAACAAAAATGTCTATAGGGAACTGATAACTAAAATGAGTAAGGAGATAATAAAAGAAAATCTAATTGCCTTTGATGAAATAGAATTTGTTGTTATTCAGTCATTTTCAGTCACAACTGAATCTTTGTGATCCCATCTAGGGTTTTCATGGAAGAGATACTGGAGTGGTTTGCCATTTCCTTCTCCAGCTCATTTTACAGATGTAGAAACAGGAAAATAGTGTTAAATGACTTGCCCAGGGTCACCCCGTTAGTTAATAAGTATCTGAGACCAGATTTGAATTCAGGAAGATGAGTCTTCTTGACTCCAGGCCTGGCACTCTATCCTCTATGCCACCTAACTGTCCTGAAATTGAATTACCTGGACCTATATCCTCAGGTACTAAAATAACTGGCAGACATGATTACTGAGCTAGTCAGTGATATTTGAAATTGGAGGACTGGGGAAGCACTGCAGGACTATAGAAGGGCAAATGTTCTGATTTTTTTTTAAAAAAAGGGAAAGAAAAAAGGAAATCTCTAAACTATAGATTAGTGAGCTTGACTTTGATTCCTGGCAAATTTTTGGGATGGATTATTAAAATGATAGATAATGAACATCTGGAAAGGGGAGAAGGGAGGAGTGTTCACAAGAATAGACTGTGCCAGACCAAGCTTATTTCTTTTTTTGACAGAGTTACTAAATTGACAGCATAGGAGAAAGGTATAAATGTGGTTTGCTCTATTTTTATCAATATATTTGATAAATATATCATTATTTCTGTTGCAAAGACAGGAAGACAAGGGCTAGATGATACTATAAGATCTAGAAATGGTTCAGTGACTGGACTCAAGGAATTGTTAATGGTTTGATATCATTTTGGAGGGGGATTGCCCCTATGACATGCTCCCTCTCCCTGCATGGATCTCTTCTGTTTAACGTTTTTGAACTTTTCGTTTTGCTTTCTAACTGCTTGGTTTATTTCACAGTCATTCATTTCCCTGAACTCAATTCTCTCTTTCAGATAATTGTTTTGTTCAGTGACCTTTTGAACCTTCTTTTCCATTTGGCTAATTCTGCTTTTTAATGCCTCCTTCTCCTCATTGGCTTTTTGGAGCTCTTTTTCCAATTGAGTTAGCCTCTTTTTAAAGGTGTTATTTTCCTCAGCATTTTTTTTAAAGCAAGCTGCTAACTTGCTTTTTTTGAGCTCTTCTATTGCCTGAGCCTTGTTTAAGTTCCCTTTGGAGGCTCTGGAGGCAGGGGTCTTAACTTCCTGTGACAGTAAGCCTTGTTCTTCCTCTGAAAGGATGGGAAGAGACACCTGTTCACCAAGAAAGTAACCTTCTATGGTCTGTTTTTTCCCCCTTTTTTGGGCTTTTTCCCAACCAGTTACTTGACTTCTGAATCCTTTGTCAAGAGATTAGACTCAACTGCTCAGTTCCTCTGGGCTTTGTGTGGGGGTGGGGCCATCACTCAGGGCTGAGGTTTAGATCAGCTGTTCCCTACCTCTGTAGCTGCCTGCAGTCTGCCATCGCCTGGGGCTGTTGCTGAGGAAACCTCAGTCCCTCTTGCCCAGCTGGGAAAGCCCTCCCCCACTGACCTTTGGTGCTTCTTTGTCACTTGTGGGTTGAGGTATCTGGGACCCTCCCTGCTAGGAACTCTGCCTGGAGCTCTGTTCAGGTCCTGTTCCTCCCAGTGCCCTGTGGCCAGGGCTGTGCTTCACTCCACTTCCCTGTGGGATAGACCTTTCCTGTCGGCCTTCCAGGTTACCTTTGACTGGAAACCTCTTTTGCTCTGTTGTTCTGTGGCTTCTACTGCTCTAGACTTTGTTGAGAGCCATTTTTACAGGTATTTTGTGGGCTGTGGGGGAAGTGCTAGAGTATATGCATCTTTCTACTCTGCCATCTTAGCTCTGCCTCCCTGTTTAATCTTTAAAAAAATCAATTATGTGAATAAAGACAGAGAAGGCGTACTTATCTGGCATGCCAATGGCACAAAGCTGAGAGGGACAGGTAACACATTAAATGAAGGACAGAGGAGTCAAAAAGATGCTGACAGGCTCTCAGAACATGGGACTCAATCTACCAAATTAAAATTTAATAAAGATTAAAACAAAGTTGGGGCAGCTAGGTGGTACAGTGAATAGAGTGCCAGTCCTAGAGCTAGAAAGACTCCTAAATTCAAATCTGGCCTGAGACACTAGCTGGATGATCCTGGGCAACTCCCTTAACCTTGTTTGCTTCAGTTTCCTCGTCAGTAAAACGAGCTGGAGAAGGCCAATGGAGACACTCTAGTATCTTTGTCAAGAAACCCCAAATGGGGTCACAAAGAGCCAGACTAGACTGAAAAAAAAAGACTGTTTGGCAACAACAGCAAGGCAAAATCAGACATGGGTTTAAAAATTAGATTCAAAAATTTTAAATTGGACTTTTTGAAGACTTCAGGTTTAATTTGTATCAACAGAGTAATATGGCAGCCACAAAACCTAATGTGATTTTGGGCTGCATGTAGAAGCATAACTTGTATAGGCGAGGTGATATACCTACCGTGCTCTGCTCTTGCTAGACAATATCTGGAGTATTATATTTGGCACGAGGTGACACAGCACTGGGTGACACATTGATAAAATAATACCCTGACACAGGAGAAGCAAGCACAGTGGAGTTGAGCCCCAGTTCTATGCTCTGTAAGCATCTATGAAAAGAAATGGCTGTTTTTGAAACTCTGGAAAATATTTTAATGTTGAAGTTCTTTTCTTTTCATATTCTTCTTCTTATTTCTTTTTTTTTAAAGCATTTTTATTTAAAGTTTCGAGTTACAAATTCTATCCCTCCCTTTCTCCCTTATCCCCTCCCTGACATGGCAAGTAATCAGATATAGACTGTATATGTGCAATTATGTAAAATATTTCCATATTAGTCATTTTATACAAAAAGACTCAAATAAAAGAAAAAAATGAGAAAATGAAAAATGGCATGCCTCAGTCTGTATTCAAACAATATCAGTTCTTTCTCTAGAGGCAGCTAATATGCTTCATCATGAGTTCTTTGGGATTGTCTTAGATCACTGTATTGCTAAGAATAGCGTCATTCAAATTCTTTTTCAAACAATATTACTGTTCCTTTGTACAATGTTTTCCTGTTTCTGTTCACTTCATTATGCATCAGTTCATGAAAATCTTTCCAAGTTTTAAAAAATCATTCTGCTTGTCATTTTTTATAGCACCATAATATTCCATTATAATCGTACACCACAGCTTGTTTAGCCATTCCGAAATTGGTGGGCATCCCTTTGATTTCTAATTCTTAGTTACCACAAAAAGAACTGCAAGAAATACATTTGTTTTTGGTATTTTCAGTTTGTCTTCTTTGTTTTTGATCTTTTTTCATTTCTTCTTTTTCTTTTTTTTATTTTAAATAGTATTTTGTTGTTTCCCCACAATAACATGTCAATAATTTTTAGTATTCATTTTTCTAAGATTTGAGTTCCAAGTTTTTCTCCCCTTTCCCTCCCCTCCCCTCTTCTGAAAATGGTAGGCAGGTTGATATAGTTTATGCATATGCTATCATGTTTCCATATTTTCATATTCATAACAATTGTGGAAGAAGAAATATATCAAAAGGAGAAAAAAAATGAAAAAAAAAATAAAGGAAGTGAAAAAAAAATAGGCTTCAATCTGCATTGAGAGTCCACCAGTTCTTTATCTGGATATGGATAGCACTTTCCTTTTTGAGTTCTTTGTACTTATCTTGGATCATTGTGTTGCTGAGAAAAGCTAAGTCCTTCATAGCTGATCATCACAGGATATTGTTGATACTGTGAACAGTGTTTTCCTGGTTCTGCTCATTTCACTTTGCATTAGTTTGTACAAATCTTTGTAGGTTTTTCTGAAACATACCTGTTCATCATTTCTTATTGCACAATAGTCCATTATATTCATATACCACAGCTTGTTTGGCCATTCCCTAATTGATGGGTATCCCCTCAATTTCCAATATTTTGTCACCACAAAAAGGGCTGCTATAAATATTTTTGCATATGTAGGTCCTTTCCCCCTTTTTAATGATCTCTTTGGGATACAGACCTGGTAGTGGTATTGCTGGATCAAAGGGTAGGCAGAGTTTGGTTGCCCTTTGGGCAAAGTTCCAAACTGCTCTTCAGAATGGTTGGATCAGTTCACCACTCTACCAACATTAGTATCCTAGTTTTCCCACATCCCCTCCCACATCCAACATTTTCCTTTTTTGTTATAGTAGGGAAATGGCTATTTTTAATCTAGATAAGAGAAGGTCAGAGAGACACATTAGTTTTCTTTCAGTATTTACAAACCATGATTTAAAAATGGGGTTAGATATTTATTCATCCTTAGGGAGCAGAATCAGAACATTGGATGGAAGTTATGAAGAGTCAAATATAGGTTTGAAAGGGGGAAAAATCCCCAAACTTACTAACAGTCAGAACTTCTTTGGGGACAGTGGATTTCTGTACCCTTGAGGTCTTTAACCAGAGACTGGATGAATGTTTGTTGGGTAGGTTGTGAAAGTGATTGTTTATAGATAGGTGGTTAGACTAACTAGCCCCTAGAAGTACCTTTTGACTCTGAAATTCCTTAATTTACATGGGAAAATACTTCCTAGAAACTCTTCATTGGAGTATTGTTTTCAACTTTGCTGTTGCAGCTGTTATTTAAAGCAGAGACTAGAAATACCTGTCTTGTAAATGGGGAATTTTTTTTCATGCTCACATGCTGGCCTATGTAAAAACCTAGTTGTCCCACAGAAGTAGCCATTATCTCAAGGGCCACGCAACCTCCTTCAAATCTCCTTGTGCTGGGAGAGAAATTTTCTTTCCTTCTAGCATCCCACTAGGCTAGGCTTCTCAGAAACCTTTCCATAAAAACAGAACAAAAAACTGAGCTGCAATGTCTGTCATAGTCTTGAATCTTTTTGTGCCAAGGAGAGAGACAGACGCGAAAAGTAAGAGCTGTTGACAATTGAGGAAAAGAAGCCCATTTCATCCAACAGATGCTCCTTTTCTTTTTTAAACTTAAAAAAAAACCCACTGAAAACAAACTTCATACCAAGCTCTAAAGATCTGGAGACAATAGAACCTGATGAGAGAATTAAAGTCAGAGTCACAGCTCCACACAGCAGGGAGGAAAGACAATTTTCATCATTTGTGGCAGATGCAGTAGAGTATCAGCACATTGGCTTTTTATTTCTGCTTTATCTTGTGTTAATGTTCTCCGGGCACAGAATGTTCCCCTCCTTAGTAGCACTAAATTTAAATTATAGAGAGTCAGTTTGCATTCTTTTTTAGAGGGGAGTGGGGACTAGTGGTGGTGGGAGGGTTAGACAGAGGGTGGATTGGAAACGTAATTTATACCATACCCTTTGGAGGGAAACCCATCTTTGCCAGTGGTTGTACTCCCATGCAGAAAGGAGCTGCCATCTGGTGTGTGCCTCACATCATTTGCTGTTTGACAGTTATAAAAGCTAAAATTGACTTAGCATTTCCATTACCTTTGGAGGGCCATGATGAATTCCCTGCATTTATAAACTGGAGCTACACTACACCTTTCAGCATCAAGAAAAACCTTCATGGGGATAAGGAAGGAGTGTTTATCTTGTCCCAAATTTTTAACTGCTTGTTCTTTCTTTCTGCTCTAAGATGACCATTCTAGACTTAATGGAAGGGAAAAAAATCCCAGTGAAACATATTCAGTGTTTCTGAACTACCTCCATTTTAAAGGTAAAAAGAAACTTTCTTTCAGTTTGTACAGAGGTTGGTTTTATTGCCCTTTCAGTTGGCTAAAATGGCCATTTTATTGACAACTAGTCCTTAGAAGACAATGGGTAGTATAACTGTATTTCTTTGGTTCTCTGAGAATCTTTTTGGCTCCAAGGTCAAGGTCAAGTCTTTAACAACTATTAATGAATGAATGGAAAAATATTTATTAAATGCTTACCATGTATAAAGCACTGTGCTAAGTTCTGGGGATACAAATACAAAGGCAGAGACAGTTCCCTCTCTCAAGGAGTTGACATTCTAATGGGAGACACCACAAAACAATGATAATAACTCACATTTATATCATATAAAGCCATTTACATGTTATCTCAGTTTATCCTTACTACAATCCTTTGAAACAGGTACTATTATTATCCCCATTTGGCAGATGAGGATACTGAGGCTGAGAGAGGTTACGTGACTTGTCCAGGGTCACATAGCTAGGCAGCTGTTGAGCTCAGTCTTCCTGATTCAAAGCACAGTGCTCTATGTATTAATGTACCACCTAGTTTACCTCTCCTAGGAAGTATCAGATATAAGTCCCTTGGTCCTGAGTGTTTGATGGCAAAGCCGATGATACCGCATCTTCTTGAATATCCTTTTTGCTGATAAAGTCATAACTTTTTTATGTTAAACAATTTGACAATGCCAAAGTTTTTGGTCTAGAGGACTTGTTTTCTGGGTCTTCAATAGTAGTGTTTATTGAACTGTGACTTCAGTGCCTGCAGAAGCAATTGCTAAGTGGCATCTCCACAAGGTTTGGTTCCCAGGATGATCACTACTGGAGCTGAGACGGAGCCAGGATTGTTGTTTGAGGGAGCACTATCATTCCTAGGGCTCTTGAGTTTACCTTTCTTTTAGTGGCAGAAGGTTAAGTGGTAAGTGGTTGCTATTGATAGTGTTGAGGAAAATGGTTCTCTTCTCTATAAAGGTCGTATCTCTTAGTGATGTTTGATTGGTAGTCTGGGGTGCCCTGCTACTTCCAAAGTTCTTGAGTTGGGCTGTTTCCTTTGGTATTTAGGGGGAAGAGTTGGCAGAGGTTTGACTTGCATGGTAACTCCTCCTGTCTCTCCCTCTCTCAAAGTGCCTTGCTCCTTTAGTTAGACTGACTTGATTTCCCTAGGAATGGTAATTGGTGGCAATGACTGGCTGCTTCTCCACAGTAGTTGCTTTCTAGATAATGGCTGTGGGGGCTGGTCTAGATGCAGGACCTCTTATATCTTGACCCTGATATATTCTGTTTGGTATGACTCTAGGCAAGTTATTTATCCTTTAAGTGTTCTAGGCAACTATCTGTAAGTATCAGGGAAGATACCAAATTATACTGGTAGGAGGAATTTCCTCAATAGAGCTCTCTATACCAATGAAATCATAGGTCTGGTCCCTATATTCAAGAGAGTCATAGGGTTCCTGATGTTTACCCAGGAGCAATGCAGGTTGCTGAGGCTTGCCATCACTTTTTCCATATGAATTGATATCTAACATTCCTTTTCAATCTTTCCTTAGGCAGAGGTTCCAGTCCTTGTAGATGCCTTCAGGATGACTGAAGCATTTGAGAGCCTTTCTCAGGTTTTGTCCAAGTAGCCTATCTATTCATTAAAGATAAAGTGCAAAATTTCCCTCTACTCATTTCTTAATTAATACATAAATAAGTAGTGACATAAAGTCAGAACTTACAAACAAGAAGCAGAATTGTGTAGTAGAAAGAAATTATGTTCAAGTCCTTTCTCTGGCACATCCTAACTGAGTAACCATGGACAGGTGGCAATATCTAGTTGAAGGATTTCTACACTGGAAATTCCTTTGACTGATGAAATTACAGGTCCCACAAAACATGAAACACGTTGCCTTTGAGATATAGGAAACTGATTCATTATCTGTATTGGAGATCATTTAAAACTGAAAAAAAAATAAGGTGGAACTAATCAGGGAATTCCCTCATCGGTCTGACAAGTTCCTCAGTCGACCTGAGATAGCAATTTTTGCACCTTTTAGGGGAGATATCTATGAGACATCTCTTCATGGAGTGTGGTCATGTCCACATGTCTGAGAGGACGCAAGGAACTACTGCTGATTGGCTTGTTGGGACTCAGAAAAAAAAAACTTTTGTCAGAAATGCTGCTCCTCACCTATATAAAAAAACAATCTATAAGACTAATTTTTTCTTTCCTTCCTTTTACTCTTTTTTCTTCATCTCTTTTTCCTCTTTTCCTCTCCTTCTCTTCCTTCTCTCTCTCCTTTTGCCCTCCCTCTTTTCTCTCCCTCTCCTTTCTCTGCTCTCTCTCTTTGAGTAGAAAATGTTCAAGGAAACAATTGCAATGGAAAGGATAAATGGAAGTTATTTGAAGAGTCTGATATAGAGGCACAGGTAATGCAATAAGTTACTTAGATTAAAAAAAGGAAATTTATCGAAGATGGCAGAAGGGTAGGTACCAGGGAGTGAATATGAATGTGACCCTGTCCTGTAAAATGACTCTGAGGTGTGTTATATGGATTGGATTGAACACTTTGATCTCTTCCTACTCTAAAATTCTGTGATTCTGTAGAGGATAACTTCTTTGTAGAAGAAAGGGAATGTCTAATTTCCTAAGTAGCATGATTCAGGAATTCCACTTTGTAATCAGGAAGAGTTGCTTTTTGGGTGACCCTTGGTTTAAGAGATTGAGCACCAGCATTCCGAAGGGAGAATTTTTCCTCAGAAGCATGCTTCTTAAAGAAAGAAGAAGATTGCCAGCATGGTTTCTGCAGCTAAAAGTCACATTACAGAGTCAAGAAATCTGGACCTTTCCATTTCCATTACCACTTTTATAGTGAGTTACTTGGATAGCAAAGGTCAGCTGGGAAGGAGCATGTTACCTTATGGGGGAATCTAAACCATAGGGTGTTACTATGAATCTTAGAAGGAGGGTGTAATGTACAGCACTCTAGGGAGAAATAAACACTGACCAGGATGCTGAAGGCTTGCCTTAAATGCAGCTCTAAGTTTAGATATTTTTTTGGGGTAGCTGATGTTTTCTCTGTCTTGCTTTTTTTTTTTTTTGCATTTGCTTGTGAAATCCTGTGTGTCCTTAGCATTTTCTGCATCTTTGTGGGGTGAAATAAAGGCTATCCTATATCCAATTGCATTTGCCATCTTGAGCACTTAATGGATACCTGAGAACCTTATTATCTGCATATGGCAAAGCTTAGATACAAGCTATACAACAAGTATTTAACATTTACCCAGAATGACTCTGAGGAGACAACGAACCAAAGAGCGATAATGGCCATTTTTTTTTTGATCAGCCATAATGATTGAGCCTGATTTGTGCAAGTCTTTGGGCATGGCGGTAGTCCTAGGCCATGGGTTATAAAAACAGAAAATACCTGAAAAAAATGACTATGAAGGCTCTTCCAATGGCCATGTTGAGTTTGATAGAGGCCTTATTTCTTTGTTGAGGGAATGGAAATGATTTAGTAAATCTGTTTCAGGTAGGTGGCTGATAGGTAGAACTGGGGACAAGGCTTTGTATAATTCTTGGCTCAGGATTAAGGCCTCTGCCAGTGCTCTCTTCAAATGTCAATGTTACTCATGCTTTCATGGTACTTTCTCTTTTTCCCTCCTCTGTGTAGGAATGTGGTTGCACTGAAACCCTAACTTATTTGCTACTGACAATATTCTTGTCTTTGAGATCTTCTAGTGCAGAAAAATGTGGAAACCAAAAATTTTAGGTGAATTTGGACAATGGTGCCAAAGCTGTTAATCTTGTATAGAATTAATTAAACACTTTCCTTCTTAAAACAGATGGTGATTAGCAAGCTCATATGCAAAAAATTGTCTTTCCCCTAAACATAACAACTAACTGAACCTGGAAAAGACCAATTGGAGAACTTATATAGAGACTTGACCAAATGAATCTTCCAAATCCTGCTTACTCATTTCTTCTCAACTATTTGTTATGTTTCTTTATGATATGCATAAGGCACTCTAGGTATACAAAGGCAATTCTTGCCTTCAACAAGGAGGATATGGCATATATCTGGGGACACAGTGGGTAGAGGAGTCAGGAATTCTCATCTTCCCGAGTTCAAATCTGGTCTCAGACACTTACTAACTGTGTAATCTTGGGAAAGTCACTTAACCCTGTTTGCCTCAGTTTCCTCAAGGAAATGGCAACTCACTCCAGTATCTCTGCCAAGAAAGTCCCAAATGGCATCACAAAGAGTTGGACAGAACTGAAAAACAGTTGAATAAATTAAATACAAGGTAATTTGAGGAGGGAGAGAACATTTAAAAATAGGGGGATGAAAATAGAGAATACTTTTTGGGAAAGGTAGCATTTGAGTTAAGCCTTACAGGAACACAGTAATTATGAGAGGTGGAGATAAAGAGGAAATGCATTCTAGGCAGGAGAGACAATTTGTATAAATGAGTAGAGGCAAGAAATGGAATGTCAAATTCAGAGAAAGAAGTAACCCAGCTTACTTATCTTATTGCATAAAGTGTGTGCAGTAGAGTAATGAGAAATAAGGCTAGACAGATTGTCTGGAGTTAGACTGTTAAGGACTTTAAACCATAGGTTGAGGCCTATAGATTTGAAACAGTTTATGTGCTGAATTGGACCAAAAATTATATTTGGAGTTAGCAGACATCTGGATTTGAATCTAGCTTCTGACATTTACTTATAGATGACAATGGTTAAATCACAGCCTCACTGACCCTGACCTTGCTCCTTTGCTAATAGAGAAGTTAATTTTTACCTCCCAGGACTATGGTGAGAATCAAACAGAATAAAATGTATAAAGTGCTTAGGAACATTTAAAGCTCTCGTAAATGTGAGCTATTATTAATCCCGAGGGCAGCAGGGACCCACAGAAGCTTTTCCTCACAGGACTGTGATATGTTTAGGAAGGTTTACTTGACAGTTATGTGGAGGACGTATAGGAAAAAGGGAGAGACTGGAATTAAGGAAGCTGTTACCATAGTCCAGCAAGAAATAATAGAGACATGAACTGGGGTGATGGCTGTGTGAATGAACAGAAACAGACAGATATGAGAGATCTGGATAATAAGAGTATAGACAGTAGTTAAAGAATACCTTCACCTGCTCTAAAAAGAAAAGTAGAGTTCTTGATTAAGCATGCATGGTAGCATACTAACCAGTCATAACATATGCATTGGCAGGAGGCAGAACCCTGCACATTCTCAAAGGATGAGACTTCCAGTGGCAGTTAGCACCTGTACTCCTTACCCACTGTAAATATCAAGAGCCTTAGCTGATGACATCTGATGGAATTATAACAGATATCTTAAAGTCAAGGAGGTGTTTTGGGCAGGAACATTTTCTGCTACCCTGCAGGTGGAAGAAATGACTTGGATCCTAATAGACTTCTGGGATTTTGAGTTTTCACTCATCTTCTAGTCAGGGCAATATCATACAGTTTTAGGACAGGACAGGATAGGACTTAGAGAGACCTGTGGAAAGTTCCTTTAAGGAAACAAGAAAGGAGAGGGGCCAGTGCTTTTCCTAGGTGCCTGGGTAGCAGTGGAGAGAATGAAAAGCAGAGGGGAGCAGTTAGAAGCATCAACAAAGTCAGTGACTGAGATAGTATTTTCCCTTTGAGATGCATTGGGAGAAAAACTGAAAACAACCTGAAATATTAACCAATCAATCAACATTTCTTAAGCACCTACAATGTGCCAGGCATTGTTCTAAGCACTGAGGATAGAGAAAAAGACAATTCATGTTCTGAAGGAGCTTACAATCCTATGGGGCAGATGACGTGCGAACAAATACATAGAAAGCAAGCTTTATACTGGATGCATAGGAATTAAGTACCAATGGAAAGCGTTGGAATTAAGAAGAGTTGAGGAAGGGCCTCCTACAAAATGTGGGATTTTAGTTGGGACTTAAAGGAAGCCACAGAGGTCAGTAGTCAGAGTGTAGAAGGGAGAGTGTTCCAGGTGTGGGAGACAGCCAGAGAAAATGCCCAGAGTAGAGAGATGGAGTATTTTGTTTGTGGAATGACCAGCAGGCTCCAGGGTCACTGGATCAAAGAGTATGTGTTGGGGAGCAAGATGTAAGTAGACTGCAAAGGGAGAAGGAGGCTAGGTTATGAAGAAATTTGAAAGTAAACAGAACATTTTATACTTGCTTTTGAAAGTGATGGGGATTTATTGAATTTTATTAAGTAGAAGCAGGTGAGATGGTGGGACCTTCACTTTAGGAAGATCGCTCTAGAAGTTGAATGGAGGATGAACTGGGGTGTGGAAAGAATTGAGGCAGGTAGACCCATGATGTGGCCGGAGCTCTGTAAAAGCCAAGTCTTTGTGGGAAAGAGGGAGGAACTGCATGGTCATTGTTCATAAACATCTGTGGTCAACCCAGACATGCATATTTCCTTGAGTTCATTTGTTCATAGTAGGAGAGCGTGGTGGGGCGGCTTTAGTAATTTTAGCCACACAAAAGGAGATCATATGGAAAATGTTCTTCCTAGCTCAATAATGGGGCCTCAATCCCAGAGCCACTGTTAGAGAGTCTCTTTAACTGGATAGACATTTTATAAGTTATTTAACTGTTATTTTAATTATAAACTCCCCAAACTAGAGGTTTAAAAGGGAATTTAGGGTATTTTCAGTCCCCTGAGATGAAAGAACCTAACTTTTCCTGGCTGCAGGCTTGGTAAGAAGGAGGAAAAGAGAGTAAAGTGGATGATTCTAACCTTTAGCTTTATTTTTCGCCCTCATGTACTAAACCTTGCTATACATTAAGTCCTAGTGTTGTTGCTGAGTAGTTTCAGCTGTGTCTGACTCTGTTGAACCCATTTGAGGTTTTCTTCACAAAAATACTGCAGTGGTTTGCCATTTTTTTCTCCAGTTCATTTTACAGATGAGGAAACTGAGGCAAACAAGGTTCAGTGATTTGTCCAGGGTCACATAGTTAGAAAGCCTCTGAGGACAGATTTGAACTCAGAAAAATGAATCCCTCTGATTTTAGGCCTGGTACTCTACCCACTGTACCACCTAGCTGCCTCTGGTGTTATAGCTATAAAACAGAGCATCAGACAAGTACTTATTGTGTGCCAGACACTAAGCTTTGTGTGTGGGAATACGGATAATTAAAAAGAGACTATCCTTGCTCTCAAATAGCTTGCTGACTGTGCACTTCAGGATAAGATGTTTTCCCAAGTTTTCATTGGCCTCTGAGGTCATGAACTATATTAGGGCTTCTGGGATTGTTTGTGGTGAGTTTAGGTGTGAAAAATGCCAGAACAAGGATGAAAAAGAGGCAGAATACAGTTTCTGGGTATACCTTCCATCTTGTAAATATAGAGGAAAATGCTAATGCACAACTTTGGCTCTTTCATTCAGAAAGACTATGAGAACAGCTGATAAGCTTTGCTTAGGGGGCAATGTGGCTGATGCTCTGGTGGAAGATGATGGGGGGCTGCTATGATGAACTGACGTGCTTTGGTGAGACTGACCCTCAGAGATATTTTTCCTTCTGTTGTCATGGAGGAAGCTACTGTGTTAATTCCTCTCCAGTATCTGAACAGGAATTTGTAGTCAGAAGCATTGAATACTGGTTACTACTTTATTTCCAATTAACTCTGCTGGCTGGCATTTTCAGTTTGTCATCCCCCACCTTCTATTTGCTCATGCACCCTCAGGTTGTTTCTTCTTGCTATTTTGTCTATCCTAAGGAGAGATAAAAAAGAAATTAGTGCATTCACTTTCATTTTCATATAATATTTGCTGGATAGAGGTTGGGAACAACAAAAAAGTGTTTAGAACAGTTAATCAATCAATTAATAAACATTTCTTTAACACCTACTATGTGCCAGGAACTATACTAAGTGTTGGAAAATGTGATTGGCTTATACAGCACTCGCTGTGGACACCAGGCAAAGAAAAAAACTGAATAGTGGACCACATAAACCTGGTGGTGTACTCTGTGAGAGTTTTCTCGCACAGTGCTAGGTGGCAAACAGGAGAAATACTGATATTCATGCCTAGAAGTTCCTTCTCCTGTTTTACTGCTCTCTCTAGCATTTCTAAAACTGTTGAATAATAATGATGATATGGTATTATTTGTATTATGTATTAATCAATATATTATTTATTGTTAAATAATATTATTGCTTTGTTCCTGTATTGATTGGGAAAGAGCTTAGTACAGTTCCATGGTAAATAATACTTGGTTTTGGTTGTACGTATGTGTGTGTACGTATGTACATATGCAGGGTGTCCCCAAAATCTTAGAGCAGTTTTAGAACACCATGTATAATATCATATTAGGAAGGACCTCTGTATGTTTATGTTGTTTAGAGTTTTCAGCATAAATGAATGCTATATTTTCCAAGGCCTCGCCCACTCAGTTTGTTGATTATAATTATGCAAGTTTTGGTTTTGTGTGTGATTATATTATTTTCTTAATTTTAGACCATCCTCTTAGTCTTGGTATAAATTCAACCTGGTCTTGGTGACCAAGTGACCCTCTTACCTCAGGGAAGTAAAATGATTATCTCATGAGTTTTTGGACATCTCAGCATATTGTGAGGGTTCTATTTACATTTTGTCCATTGATTAGCAGTCGTCAATGTTCATTAATGGTATTGGTCTGTAATTATACTTCCATGCTTCTTGCCTCCCTGATTTACATAGTAGGGTTTTAGATTATTATAATCAGAGTGCAATTCTTATTAGATTGTTAGCTCTTTAAGGGCAAGGACTGGACTGTTTTCTGCGTTTCTTTTATTCCCAGCAATTAGCACAGTGCCTGGTACATCGTAGGTATTTAATAAATGATTGTTGACTAGCTAACTTCCCTATTAAGAATAATTTGTAGCATAGCATACTTGCTTGTTAAATGTTTTTTAGAATTCACTTGTAAAACTGGACCAGAGGTTTTTCCTTTTGTAGTTTATTTATAATTTACTTAGTTCCTCTTTCCAATATTGAGTTGCGTAAGATTTCTGTTTCTTTTTTGCTAATTTGAGTATTTTATATTTTTGAATATTTTATATTTATTATCCATTTTCTTTAAATTCTGTTTTGCTGGTGTATAATTGGGCACAATATTTTCTGAGAATTCTTATTGCCTTTCCATTGTTAAATAACTTTGGTAATGTTCAATTTTCATAATTTGATTTTACTTTTCCTTTTTTGATCAAATTTTTTCAAAAAATACTTTGGCTTCTTTAATATTTAAAAATGAAAAGATTTTAGGGGCTTAAAAATACAGTCTTCTGTCTGAAAGCTCATTTGTCTGGGGGTAGTATAACTCAAATTATTGCTTTTCTATCCCCAAGGTACTGTACAATGTTGTGGTCTCTGGGATCAGGTTGTCATTAAAACAGCCAAATGTTTTGCTGCAAATAAATGATTTGTAATGAATTCTAATTTGGGTGATGACTACCAGGAATCTGCCTGGAATAACTAACCAACTTTTATTGCTGCTGAGACTTGTTTCTTAGATTGGTTCAAATAAAAACCCAATGATTTGGATGCTCTGTGTTAAAAAGTGCCAATAATTAGGACCTGTGAAGTTGATATGTGAGTAAAGTACTTGCTAGACAAATTAATGGTCTAAATGAGTGCAATGGTTAGCTTTCTAAAAAGGAGGGTCAAATAGATTAAGGATTTGTAAGGCTACTTTTCAAGTGAATTCTGCTGCTAAATCATGTTAACATAGATTTAGAATTTGAAGGGACCCTGGAGATTGTCTAGTCAAAATCCCTCATATAACTGTTGATGAACCTTTCACGCTAGTGAGAGAATTGATTATTAATAACCAATGATTTGGAGAGATCCAGAGTTCTCCCTCTTTTATCTAAAGTCCTCATTTTAAGGATTAGCCTCTAAAGGATAGGACTGGTGATACCAGATAGGATTAAAATTCTATTCAACCTAGGTATTGCTAATCACACCCTCCTCCCCTCCCCAATCCTAAAGGGATTTTAATCTAAAGTGAAACTCCTGACCCATTGTGTTCTGCTAAGGCTTGGGTGGAGGATATAGATCCTTTGTCTATATTTCCCCAAGACTGGGGGTGATTTGGAAATACGCGACCATTCAATTTATGTCTCCTAGTCCCTCATTACTATAGGTTTACCTCTTATTATAATATTCATTCTCTGTCATTAATTGTTAACCAATCAGAGTTAATTGCCACTCTTAGGAATACCTACTCTTCCAAGAGCATATAAACTGTGAGCCCACTGCCATGATTTTTCTTTGACATTCAAGAGTGTCACTGACCCATTTTACTGGTAATATGCTAGACTAGCATTATTAATAAAATTTTTAATTACCCAGAAATTATGTCTCTTAGATTTTTTGAACATCACCATAGTTAAATTACTTGCCTAACGTCACTCAATCAGTAAGTAACAGAATTAACTCTTCTTACTCTAAATCTAGACCTTTCCACAATACTAGGGCAAAATGTTTTGCATGTCTCTTACCTTGCCTGAAAGAGTTGGGAAGTTTCAGACAGACTAGTGTGAGCTTGATTTTATCATTTCATTCAAAAGGAGCCAAAGGGGATTGCTCTTTAAGTGTCCTGGGGAAGAGATTGGAGAATAGTGGGGAGCAGAAGCTGTGATGATGACTTCTGGGCAGGGCTTATGGTAGCAGCAAAGTGGTGAAATAGTAATGTGAGAAAGAAGTTGGGATTTTTAATGAAGATGATATAAAGAAGAAGTAGAGTAAAAAGAGAGGGAGAGGGAGAGGGAGAGAGAGAGGGGGAGAGAGAGAGAGAGAAGGAGAAAGAGAGAGGAAGGGAGAGGGAGAGAGAGAGAGAGAAGGAGAAAGAGAGAGGAAGGGAGAGAGAGAGGGAGAGAGAGAGAAAGGAAAGAAGAAAGGAAGGAAGAAAGAAAAAAGAAGGAAAAAAGAAAGAAAGAAATTGATTCAGAAAGGAGCTGGCAAAAGAGGCATGAGGGTCTGCTGTAAGCTTTGATATAACAGGCAGTTGGTAAAAATTGGTTGGATTACTGAAGTTTTGGATGAAATACAGGTTCCTGGTAGAGAGGAAATCTAGACTTTGCCAACCATTAGGGTCCTATCCAAGGTAGTATGGTAAGTCATATGTATTGTACAAATATTTTAGGAGAGTTTGGTCTATCAGAAAGATGGATGCCTCTTGATTCTTTCATGAATATTGAGGTCTTCCCTCTTAGAGGGAAAGGCAAGCTAAGGTAGTTATGATGCATTTTTATTTGTTTCTATGAATTCTTCGTACTAGTAAACCAGGCTATTCTCTCTGGATATATTGCACTGTGATGGTTTTGCTCACATTGGTTTCCCTATGCCCTACTACTGTCTATAGTACTATAACTAGAGGACAGTAGCCCTATAAAAAGATAAGGGAAGTTCTTGATGGTACATGGGTTTGAGTGGGATTTTTTTCTGTATTTTTAAATGTGCCAAATAAAAACTGTAATATGTCTGATGCCTCGTGTCCTTCTAGGGGAGCAAATGCTGTCTGTTTGGTGGGTATGCCAGAAACTCCCAGATTCAGCTGAGAAGGAGCAGATGAACCTGAGAAAGAAATAAAAATATCCTCAGGTCCTTCATTAGTAGAAGTTGCCTCTGAAACATGTTTCTCCAGATGAAAAATCTAGCTTCAGTCTTTCCTGCTTTCATTTTCAGGATTATCATATGTAGTTTAGTATAGATAATTGAGGAAGTGGATAATATGCTGGACCTGGAGTCAGGAAGAACTGAGTTCTAATCTAGCCTCAGACACTTACCAGCTATGTGACCCCAGGCAAGTCATTTGACCTCTGCCTCAGTTTCCTCATCTGTAAAATAGGGATTATATTAGCACCTACTTCCCAGATTTGTTGTGAGGATCAGATGAGAAAATAATTGTAAAGTACTTAGCACAGTATCTAGCACATAATAAGCATTATGTAAATATTATTACTTAAAAAAGAAAATAAATATTATTTCTTTAGAAATATTTCATATTCCAACAATTCCCTAAGTCCCCCTTATAGTGTGAATTAGTGAATTTGTATTAGAATTGGTCAGAGCTAGTTAGTGAACAGTTCCTTAATGGCAGAATTCATCATTTGAAAAAAACAAATTACAAATCTATGTGGAGTATGTGGTAAGCACTTCATAGGTTGTACTATCTCACTTGAGACTATGAGGCGGAAACTACAGATGTTATTTGTCCCTATTTTACAGATGAGAAAACAAGCTCTAAGAAGTAAAATTAATTCCTCGTGCTCACATGGCTAATAAGTGTTGGAAGTAGGATTTGAACACAGGTCTTCCTGTCTTTGATCTTAGTACTCTGTCAAACAGAGAAACGCACTTTCTTTGTACCATGATTTGGCTTGACTGTGTGTGTGTGTGTGTGTGTGTGTGTGTGTGTGTGTGTGTGTGTGTGTGTGTGTGTGTGTGTGTGTGTAACTGATCACATTTACTACCAATGGATATGTATTTTCTTGGTTTCATGATATGATCCCAAACGTGTAGGTGGCATTACTGATCATGGGTGATACTGTATATTTTGGAGTCTAGGAAAATTTTAACTGGACTTAAAATCCTTTTGAACCTGTGGGATTATTTGAAAGAGATGCTGCCAGGGGTGGGGCATGTTGCCAATCTCAAGTAGTGGTATTTCTCTTGCTCAAAGTAACAGGCACTTAAAGTCTGCCCTTGTCTCGTTCTTAATATCATTTAAATATCAATTAAATATCAGTAAATGCCAGTGAAAAAAAGAATGCAATGGCTTCTTAGCTCTGTCGGTCCTTCTTTCTCTGATCAAACTTGAGGAAACTTTTTTTTCTTCTTTTACTTCCTGTAGGTTGTTTCCCCTATTGTTGTTATACAAATAGCACAATGATTAAGGGAACTAAAATGAGGAGAATGTCTATTTTGCCTCCATTGTCAAAAGTGGTAAAAGTAACCAGATGTAAAATTGCACTTATTTTCAAGTTTGATATCCCTTATACATTTCCTGTCCTTTGCTTCGCTTCTCCTTCTCTTAACCCCTACTCCCACCCTGGACATCCATGTCTTTTCTGAGAGCTTGTCAAGCCTGAAAAAATACGGACATTTCTTTGGGGATTAATTCTAACATAAAAGATAGCTGTATGAGATGTCAGGGCTCAATTAGAAATTAAATAAGACTGTAATCTTTTAAAAAAAACCCATGTGAACAACAATCTGAAAGCTTGTCAGGGCATATTGGCTTGGGCTTCATTTGACATGGATTACAATAATGGAACCATAGAGCATAGCCTTTTAAGTACTTCTGCCCATTAGCCTCATCAAGTAATTGGAAGCTTGTAGGCATCACTAACAACAGAGGATAAATCCTTGGCAATGGGGAAGTACATTTTACACTTCTGGGTTTGGCTGGAAAGAAAAGTGCATTGATGAATTCCCCATGGATTTGTGGACATTCTGAGCCCAGGAGGAGGAAGTCGGATGGAGGTAGTGATGGAATGCTTGTGATTTGCTTAAATGAACACTCCATTTCATTTCTTCTAGGTTCTTGTGGCTCATTGAGAGTAGAATGGGATCTCAGTGGGCCATGTGACAGAAATCTCAGTACATGTATTTCTCAGAAAATACTATTTCTTGAAAATTTAAATTAAAAAAAAAGTCATGCGAGTAGAGAAGCAATAACAAGAAATGTCATTCTGACCGGATTGTTAAAGAAACAGATTTCTGCTTAAAAGGAGAGAAAATGAAGAAATAAGAAAGTGGGAAAGTTGCCCCCAAATGAAGCCAGGAATATTTTCTAAAAGCTTTTCTTAGTATTTAATGTAAAAATTCTGGTTCTTAAGTGACATTTATTTTGTAAAAGTCATACTTTTTCCTCAACTGTTCATATTGATAAAGATTTCTTGATTCAAGAAAAAGTAAATCACTTTCAGACGAATTTTAGGTCAGGTTAAAAAAAACAATTTCTCAAATGTATTTTCAGATCGACTTTACATAGAAACGTTTTTATTTTAGAGATGAAATTGCTAGTTACTTTTTACTCCTTGTGTGAAAGAGAAACTATTTCAGTTTAAAAAAATTTTTTAGCTTATAGTTCAAAACTTACTGTGGCAACTGTAAGACTCATGGATTATAGCATAAAATGATTTGAAACCAGATTCAGAAAAGTAACTTCCTTTTCTGAGAAATTTTTATATTCATTTTTTTCCTTTGGTGAGAAGTATGGGAGAGATGGTCAGAAAAAAAATGACTAGATGTTAATCCATTTCCAAGGAGGCTAAACCAAAGATAGAACCACGTCTAAAGGTGCAAACTTTACAGGAGGGATGCTGAATGAGATTGTTGTCAGTAGGGGTAGTTAGACACTGAAAAAAAGTTTACTGGGGAAGATTATAGATTTTTGGCTCCTGATGATCCTTAAAATAGGATAAATACACACCTACCAGGGAGTTATCAAGATTGCTCTGGATGACAGTAGTAGATTTGATATGACTCTCCTAATTTAGGAAGACTTTATAAAATACCTAAAGTTAAAATCAAATGATTTTCAACCCATCCTGGCTTGAGTTACTTTTATTGGTAGGATTATTAGCCTTCTGTTCAGTAGGGGGCTTTTTTGGGGGTTTTTAAACTAAAGAATGAAGAACTCTCATTTTTGTTGACCAAAGGACCTGCAAAGAAGGTCTTTTTTTGATCTCTGAGCAAAAGTTACAATTTTCTTCCACAGTGGAAGGCAAGAGCCAAGGGAACATCTGAATGAAGTAGGATAGATAGGACAGAAGTATAGTATATGATATAGAAAGACAGTGCTATAATTTGGGAAGCAAAACTGACTTGAAAGAAGTTGACTTATTAGATGCATTCAAAGAAAGTATGTTCTAATAGCAAAGTTCTTTTAACTCTTCACAAGAGAAATGGTGGAATCCTTGTACGAGGGTAGGTGAGAATGAGGGAGCTCCTTAGAGTCTTAGATGAGGTGACTTCCAGAATCCCCATAGTATCCTTTCTCCTCCTAGTATATTATTTTCTTATTTTTTCACAGTCTTTCCCCTCGTGTTATCACATTCCAAAACATATATTTTCTTGCCTTAAGAGATAAATGAAAAACTCCATGTCCCAGAAGTCTATGTCAGTCTTCTAGATGAAGCATTATAGTATGATCGTATGAGTTCTTTGCTTCCAATAAAACAAGTATTTGTTGTACACTGGGAAACTGTGCTCTCGTTACTCGATATTTATGAGATACACAAGATCCATTTTCCAAAAAAAAGTTGAAAATTTATTTCTTTGTCCAAAACAGACTTGTTTAGCTAATGTCATTCTGAGATGATTAGGGGACATTTCATTGTTTCTTGTAAGAGACATTATCTATAGTCAGATGGACTGAGTCCAGCTAAGATGGAAATTGAGACTTTTTGAGTTCTAGTTTTTATTCTGATTTTTCTTAACTTCTCAGGATATGGCTGATTTTCTAGCAGTCCCTATATGTAAATTCAGGCTAGTTGTGGTAATCTGTCTTCAGAGAAACAGTTGAAACAGTCGAAACAGTCAGTCAACAAACATTTATTAATTCTCTTCCACATGCTAGATGCCAGGGATAAAAAAAGGAGTGAAAAAGTTCCCTGATCTCAAGGAGCTTGCAGTCTAGTGGGGGAAACAACATGCAAGTGACTATAACAAATAAGATAGATACTGGATAGTGTAAAGTGGAGCCAGCCTCAGAGGGAAGGCACTAGCATTAATATGGATGGAAAAGCATCCTTGCAGAAGGCAAGGTTTTAGCTGAGACTTGAAAGAATGACAAGAGATGAAGATTGACCAGTGACTGCAAAAACCTTTCCAAATACAAAGAGCTATTTGAATATTGGATAATAATATTGTCTGGCATTGTTCATCTCAGAAGGCACCAAGAAAGCCAAAATTACTTCATTTATTCATTAAAACTTTCAGCTTTGAAATGATAGGTGCTATGCACATGCATTCTATAGAGTGGACCTCTAACTATTTGTGATCTGTGATGCATACTGAGATCCATTACTCCCCCTGCTTTTCCATAATAAATAAATCTGATTTTGTTCTTTCAGGCCAACAATAAAGGCAATTTTATCTTCAGCCATGTTGGACCAGATTGAGATGAGTATCTTTATCAGTGATCAGAATTAATGAATAAGAAGGCATGTATGTAGGGTGTTGTGTGTATGTGTATATGTACGTAAGTTGCTCCTACAGATGGATATGGATGTGTGCATATGGATCCATCTAGAAGTGACTCTGTAGGGAAGTAGGAATACATATCTCTAGAGTCTCCTCTAACTACCCCTCTCCAAAGGAGACTTTGATTTCTCCTATGAGAAAAGCAGGAGACTGAGGCCACATGATTGACCAATCTGCTTTACTCAGGAAAGAGACTAGATTAGTCCAGAATTATGTCCATCACCCCCTAAATATCATTAGTTTAGGGAAAATTATTGTTGGGTTCAAGCCACTCTCCTGATTGCTATGCCTTAATGCTGAAGGAGTACCCAGCCTAGGCCATATATCCAAAGTCTTGTTTTCCCTTCCCATCAGATGTCAGTTCCAAAAAGATTATCATGCATAATGAATAGGAAATAAATCAATTTATCCAAGCCAAGCAGAAATCAGATAATATATAGAATGAATATGTTCTCCCACTTGGAGTGAGATAACTTAAAAAGATCAAGGTCCCCCATTGCGTCCTGGGACTTCTCCAGTCATCCTGATCTATATTTTGCCACTGGACCCTGATGGCAGGAAAGAGTGAGGCTGGTGACTTTGCACAGCCCTCCCTCACTTAAATCCAATTTTCTTGCAAGTCATGACATTATCTTCCTGATGTTATAGTCTTCTTCAAGAATGGAGGACAAACAACCATCTGTGAATAGTAGGAGTTACCCTACTGGGAACGCAACTGGCTAGTTCTAGTTGTCAATGTAGTCCTTCCTTCCTTCCCTCCTTCCTTCCTTCCTTCCTTCCTTCCTTCCTTCCTTCCTTCCTTCCTTCCTTCCTTCCTTCCTTCCTTCCTTCCTTCCTTCCTTTCTTCCTTCCTTCCTTCCTTCCTTCCTTCTTTTCCCCTCCCTCCTTCCTTCTTACCTTCTGTGACAAACACACTTATGGGCATCACAGGACTTCCTGGGCAAGGCCAGGGAGTAAACCTGGGTGAGCTGCTGCTGTCCACTGCTTCCCTGGTTGCTAGTCTTCAGGAAGATCCACACGATAGACCCATTCTCATGGAAAGAACTCAGAAATAGAGTGGGTGGAAGAAGGCATTTATTATACTTCTCTCGAGAAAGCAATGTAGTGCTCATTAGGGACACCCCACACCAGTACAGAAGCAAGAACAAGCTTAAATACTGTTACTGCAGTCATACTTCCCATCAGAGTCAGGATCAGTCTTCAGGGTCACATTTTTTCTTAATTTTACCACTACTTTCCCTCCTTAGCATATTCCCCCCTCCTTGGTCATATGAGCCATGATTAGAAAATGGTGGAAAACTTCACCTTAAGGTGGGTCAGTTAATATGCCAGAGGCTAATTACACAGGTGTGGTAGTGAGGATGCTTGTACCTGGGGAATGACCCCTTGGGATCTGAGCAGTTTGTCACATCCCAACACTTATATTTCCCCTGAAACCAGGATGTGTTGACTACTGTCCTGGCAAAACACCAACTCCCATCATTCTGGGAGCTTTGCTCTCTCAAGAAAATCTGTGTGAGCAAAACAAAATACAATAATATTCATTCTTATACCTCTCTTGTTTCCTCTGTCCTTCTTCCCCTCTTCCTTCTCCCCTCTCCCCTCTATCCACCTAGGGAATTGGAGCCTTACCTGTGAGTGCTCTGCCCAAAGGAACACAAATTTTGATTGCTGAAACCTTGTGAGATATCTTGGGGTTTCCAGGCTAGATTTCTTTTCTAAGGACCATGCCTTAAACCCAACTCACTCTAGCTCTCATTGATTGGCCAACAATAGGTCCCAGCTCAAGCCTTACCTAGGCATTCTTTGGGCTATGATGTCTTGGAGTGAGTGTGAATATCAATTGTTTCTGTTTTAAGTGTCTTCCCCTCCCAGCCTGATTTTGTTTTTGTTTTTTGACTAGGCAAAAGAGGCCATTCTTTGCCTTATTTCTTACCTATGGTTAATCACTGAATAGGCATTGCCTCAATTAAACTGAGACCTGGGACATACCTTAGCTTAAAAAGGCCAAGGTCTCTCACTATATTTGGGACCATCTCCAGTTTACCTAGTTTATATCTTGCCACTGGATCCAGATGGCCACAGAGGAGATACTGAGGTTGGTGACTTTGCACAGACCTCCCTCACATAAATCCAATTCACTTGTAAGTCATGACATCATGTTCCTGATGTCATGTTCCTCTTAGAAAATGAAGGACAAATAAATGAACAATGAACAATGAATGAGATATCTCTGCTCAACCTAGAGATACCACCTATCAAACTCAAAGGGAAATTCCCCGAAGTCTCTAATGTAGTAAGCTGGGAGAAAGGACTTGGTTGTGGTACTGGCTCTTCTACATATTGGCTCTTCTATCTCCAGATATTTCTTTTTGAAGTGAATAAAGAATCACATGTATACTTTCTTGAAACCAGAATATGCAGAATCTTTCCTCTTCCGTGCTTTCGCCAACTCTTGCCTCTCTTGCAAACAAGGAGTGTGGAATAATTATTCTCCATCAATGAAAAGAATCTTATGCAAATTAAGCTTCTAGTATGTGCCAGGCACTGGGATTGTTAGGTCCTGGGAATATAAATATAAAATTCAGACAGTTCTCATGGAGATTACTTTATAATAAGGGGAGACAGTACATATGGGGAGGTGGTGGCCATGGAAGAAAGCTTTTGTCTGGGGAACTGAAGCAGCACTGCTGTGCATAACTATTAGGCAGTTGGCCTTTTCATGATCACTGTTGGCTTTGACTTGAATAATATTGCTAGAACATGAAGTAGAAAGGTGAGAGAGAGAGAGAGAGAGAGAGAGAGAGAGAGAGAGAGACACACACACACACACACACACACACACACACGCAGATAGAGAATGAGAATGGCAACATGCCTGGGGTAGAAATATAGTGTAGCTAGATATAGGAAGTTAGGTAAGTTTATACTCATTCACTGTCTAATCAAGTTCATCTCTATGATGGAATTCCAAAGTTAAGCAGGCTAATTTCCCCAGGGATACGAGAAATAAAACATTCTTCTTTTCTCCTTCTCTCCCCCTTTTCCTGTTTTTATTAGCACAATATCACTGGTGGCAGGTAAAAGGAGACAGAATCAAGCCACATAAGGATCAGTTAAAGGAAGGGGATACTTACTGGGGAGAAGAGAAGACTTAGAGGGGACCCAATAGCTGTCTTCAAGTACTGAAAGGTTGTCATGTGCAACCTTTCTGACTTCTGTACATTATCAACTTTGATAAATGGGTTATTCCCTATGTGCTATGTATGATGGTGTTTGTGCAACTGGCATTTGATGGGAAGGAGCAGCTAAGTGGTGCAGTGGATATAACCAGTGCAGGAGTCAGAAGAACCTGAGTTCAAATCTCACCTCAGACACTTGACACTCACTAGCTGTGTGACCTTGGGCAAGTTACAACCCCAATTGCCTCATCCTGGGTCATCTCCAGTCATCCTGATGAATATCTGGTCACTGGATTCAGATGGCTCTGGAGGAGAAGTGAGGCTGGTGACCTGCACAGCCCTCCCTCACTCAAAAATCAGAGTCAAGTGCAAATCATGTCATTATTTCTCTGATGGCATAGTCTTCTTCGGCAACGGATGAACACACATTTGATGGGAAGGGAAACAGGCTTTTGGATTTATAACCTGAGGTAGTCCTTTCCTGTTAAACTTATTCTATCTGATTCCATTGAGCAAAACTAGAAAAATGGATGAAAATTACAAAGAGATAAATTTAGGCTTAAGAGAAGAAAAGCCTTGTTAATTGTTAGAGCTAAGTGGCAGTGAATGGGATACCTAGTGAAGTATATTTCCCCCTTGCAAAAGATCTTCAAGTGAAGGCCGGGTGACCACTTCCTGGTAATATTGTAGAGGATATCTTTATTCAGAAATGGGGTGAACTAAATAGCTCTGAGGATTCCTACTCTTCTGAGATAGTACAATTCTGCCAGAAATGCTCTTTAGCATTTTTTCCTTTGTGGGGCTATAGTGGTCCAGTATTTATTTCCTGATTTTTGTATCAGAGGTAAAGTTTCTGACATTCCTAAGTTTTTCATTCCATTTGAACTTGGCCCATCCGCATGCGAAGAATAAACCCCTATATTTTAAAAAAACCTTGTACTTAAAATCACTGACACATGGTAACAGATAAGACTTGGTCAGGTAATCCTTCCTTAGCACACAATTTAATAAATAAGCCAAACAAGTCTGTGTATACCCACACCCATTTCCCCCCAAGAAATACATTGTTTTCACTCCTTTAATTTCCCCAGTGTTCACAGCCATGCTGACATTTCCTAGAGATAAACCCACACAATTTTTGTTTTACTCAGGAAAAAGGGAAAAAAAAGTTTTGAGCGAAGTAAAATGCCTCATACTGAAAGCATCATTCTTGAGAAATGACCTTTATTTCCTTGTTTTCCATGTTAGCAAAAGATCAGTTCTTTAATACTCATGAAGAAAACAGCTGCTAATAATTTCCAAACCAGAGGTCCAGTAACATAGACAATAGCTGTCAATACTACTGTGTCATCTCCAGGCAAATTGACCCCTGGTGTCAGCCACAAAAAGGCCAAATGAGGGCTATTTTTTGGGAGGAAGAAGTAAGTATGCCTTCAATCCTGTTCCTAAGGTCGAAGCCAGTGTGAAAGACTTTATATAATCACTATTTTCAGCAGGTATTTTGCTGCCAAGAAAGGAGGTTATCATGAAGGCAAAAAAACTGCTTATATCTCCTTCTGCTAGAAGGAAATATCCAGGGAATGACATTTCTGTGACTAGAAGAATGGAATGTCCTTCTCCATGGAAGAGTCTCTGAAGGTATGGTTAAAACCTCTATTCACCCTCCTTTAAAGACTCTGCTTGTAAATTTCAACCAACAGGCTGTTTTGGTCAGACCCTTTTAGAGGAACTCCCATGGGTTCTATCACTATGAAGTCAAGGCTTGAGTACCATTTTTTTTGAATTTCAGCAAGTCATTGAATCTGTTTCTGGCATGTAATCCTGTTCAGCACTACTGTACCTTGACTGTGGGTGAGGGAAACATCTTAAGTGATAACATTTAAATATGTATTACTAAGTTTGCATTGGAGTCAGTCTATCATCACTGGAATTTTCAGTTAACTATAACAGATTTTCATCTCTCATCAAGTTCATTCCTGAAATTCAGAGGAAAACAGCCAGATTTCCCTGAGATACAGTAGCCTTGTGAAGAGAACTTACAGAATTACACACGTAATTCACACAAAGAATTAAACAATGGGTATATTCCCAAACTATCATAGGCTTTGGCTGAAAAGTCAAGTTTCCTGCCTGCCCCCAAAGTGACTGTTCCTGAACAGCATCAGAATTATGCTCTTTCATATTCTGTTTTAGAAAAGCCACAGTTGATGGTCTCAGTACCATTAGCACCACTCATGGAGTTTCCTTATAGACATTGTGTTAGCACTGGAAAGAAAGGCAAAACAAATGAGCCATGGGAGCAGGAAGTGAGCCGGTATGGTCATCACATCATGATTGTGCATCAGCATTTTCATGCAGGTTGGGAACCCATTCAGTCAAAATGTTTAAGTGGAGTGAAACAATCTTGTTGATTTTGCAATTGTGCTGATCTGGAGTCAATATGAATCTCCATAGTATGTTTTAGTGTGTCCAGCTGGCACATCTCTCATTCTGACAGGGCAACCTAGAGATGTCCTGGATGTAGTTCTATGTGCAATTTTTGTAACTACAGGTCTGCTATTAAGTTGTTTTGAATTCCAGGAACATTCTGAACTGCTGAAGAGCATCTACGTGTATGCCTTAGGATCAAAGAAATCCTTAATCCCCATAGTCAAGACTACTTTCTTTACTGTGGGGTGTACAAGGTATGAGTTACTACACCTTGACTTTCTTTTTTGGAAGCTAAGCCCAGTGTGCTCACAAAGCCCTGAGGAGTGACCTACTTGACCCAGCCCAGCAGTGTCTTACAAGCAATGGAGAGAACCTATCCCTTGGCTATGCTACTTTCACAAATGACCTTCATGAGGCCAATAAGTTGTTGCAATCTTTTTAAGTACGAAATCACTCTTTACAGGGACCAAGGTGGCAAAATAGAACATGTGCTCCAAGAACTGTGGGGAAGGGAGGAAAATTTATACATATGGTGTTGAGGCCATGCTGCTTAGGAACAGTTACCACTTCCTTCCCTCCCTCCCTCCTTCCCTTCCTTCCTTCCTTCCTTCCTTCCTCCCTTCCTTCCTTCCTTCCTCCCTTCCTTCCTTCCTTTCTCCCTTCCTCCCTTCCTTCCTTCCTAACAAGTCAGGCAGAGAAGAAGAAAGATAAGTACAATCAGCATCTTATCATTGGTGGGTAGGTAGACCTATCAGTTAGTCAGTGGCTCATATTAGATCTAGATAGTAAGGGCAGCTAGGTGGTGCAGTGGATAGAGTGCTGGGCCTCTAATCAAAAAAACTCATCTTCCTGATTTCAAATCCAACCTCAGACACTTACTAGCTGTGTGATCCTGGGCAAATCACTTCACCCTGTTTGCCTCAGTTTCCACATCTGTAAATTGAGGTAAAAAGAAATGGCATACCACTTCAGGATCTTTGTGCAGGAAACCCCAAAAGGGGTCACAAAAAGTCAAGGCATAACTAAAAAATGACTGAACAGCAACAAAAGATCCAGATGAAGGATCAATGGATAGTGTTGGTAGGAGTTTTTAACCTGGGGGTCTATGAACTTGGATGAGAAAAAATTTCCATCTTCATTTTTAATAATTTTTATAAACTTTCTTTTGTAATTCTGTTTTATGAATTTAAAAACATTATTCTGAGAATGAATCTATAAGTTTCCCCAGAGTGTCAAATGGGTCCTTGACAGAAAAAGGGTGAACAATACCTGGTTTAGTGCATTAAGACAGAATTTATGGAAATGTTTGCTATCTCTCCACCATTCTCTATCCTTTGCATCTAGGAAGCATATATGAAAGCCACATTAGAGTCTACTTGACCTAGAAAGAACTTTGAGCACAATGTAGATCAGCTTCCTATCTTGGGCAGGACTGGTGAGAAAACTCTCTTCCAGAGTCGTGTAATGGTAATTTGAATTGGAAAATCTTTCCTATTCATTGATAGGCCCATTAAGTCACATGGAGCCTGTGGTGGGAGGAGTTTGCTGAATGGGTGGAGCAGGAAGAGGCCTAGCTAGAGTAGAGCTGAGAAGAAGTTAGTCTTGAGAGCAGCCAGACCTGGGAAGGATGCAGGCTCCTGGGTAGCTTGAGTGATTTTGTGATTGTGATTTTGTTTAAGAGACTCTGCTTATGAGGAGTGTAATGGACCTGGTTGGTGGAAAGTCTAGCAGGAGGAAGGCTTGGGGATGGTGTTGTCCTCTGAACTGTTATTGTGTATGTATATTGTGTATTGTGTGATGGATTTGGGTCTGAATAAATGTTTTGGTTCTGCCTTCCACGTGGAGAGTCTGTGGTATTTTACGATTCTGAACTGGGCCAAGATATGCCTGGCTGCTGTGAATATTGCATTGATGCTACAAGTAGTGATTAATTTATAATTGCACCCCACCCCCATCCCCAACAACAAGAGCTGCTGCCACTACTACTGCTATACAATCACCACCATAACAAACAAAACCCCAAACCGTAAGCAACCTAAATGCTAACCAGTGAAGGAATGGCTGAATAAATTGTTGCACATTAATAGAATAGAGTTAAGGTGAAAATAAGAATGAAGTACGAGGAATGATGAATATAAGGAAATAGGGAAAGAGGAATTCATTCTGAGTGAAAAAATCAGAAGCAGAAGAATATAATACTCACGGATTATGACCATATAAGAGTGAAAATGATCAGAGAAGAAAGGGACCAAGAAACAACCTTGCAGGACACTTAGAGGGAATGAAAAAAAAAATTGTTATGGAATTTTGTGGATTGAATTTCAATTTTTAAAATGAAAATAGATGCAAAGCAAGTTGAATGAATTTTATTGATGTTTCATATTATTTATCATCTATCACGGGAAAAGTGAAAAAGAGTCCTGGACATGCAAATATTCAGTACCATAAGAATGAAGACGATGTCCTAAGCTTTATTTGAGTCCGGCTCTGGGTCATGGAGGCTCAGAACACTAGTAGGAGATTTGGATGGAGATATGTACTCACGAATGGGAGAAAGTTCCTGCTCTAAAATAAGAACAACAATATTATTATTATCATTATTGAAATAATGATAGTATATATTTTTATAGCACCTCAAGCTTTGCAAAAAGATTTTATCCTTCTAAAACCTTAAATTTGTGAACCTTTAGAAGACATTGGCTAAAAGCACTTTGTAAATGGTGAAAAACAATCAAATGGCAGTAATGTTTTTTCTTTTTTTTTTTTTTTTAACATATGAAAGAACTGAGTCTCAGAGAAATTAAATGATGACCCATGTTCGTGGAGGTTGTAAGAGTCAGAGGAAGGATTTGATCCCAAGTTTTCTTGACTGAGATATGACTGTGTTCCTGAGCTATGTGCCACTGAATGTAAGTATAAGAGGAAGTCAGAGGAAGAGGACATTAACATAGGCTAAAATTAATGTGCTTTAGTCAGTAATAGCTTTCATGTTATGCCTAGGTCTTAACCAGGAGCATGAGCAACAGCCTCTTGGGAGTTAGTTTCTGAGAGAGTAGTCATATTCTGCTAGTAAAAAGGGGTTCCCTTTTCAGTATCATGAGGATTCTGGACCTTTTTTTTGGGGAGAGGAGGTGAGCTTTTGTGACCTAGGGAAAATTGTAATGGTAATGGCATGAGGGAAAATGGTAGCACAATTCAACAAGTTAATGCCTACTGTGTGCCTAGTACTATGCAAGAGATGGCTGGAGAGACAGCAGAAGGGACAATGGGCAGCAGGGAAAAGAGCACTGGTTGGACTCAGAGTTCTGCAATCAAATCCTGCCACTGCCACTTACTTCTATGACCCTAAGATCAGTTTATGTCCCCATGTCTCAACTTGTTCATCTGTTAAATGAAGTGCCAAGACTTATTAGTCAATAAATATTTATGAAGTACCTATTACATGCCATGTGCAGTGGCTGGGAATATAGAGCCAAAAATGAAGCATTCTCTGCCCTCAAGGAGCTTATGTTCTATTTGGGGGAAGAACATGTACATGGTGGAGGGCCGCTAGGTGGCCCTGAGGATAGAGTGCTGGGTGTGGAGTTAGGAAGGCTCATCTTCCTGAGTTCAAATCTTGTTTGTGACCCTGGGCAAATCATTTAACCTTGTTTGCCTCAGTTCCTTATCTGTAAAATGAGATGGAGAAGAAAATGGCAAACATTGCAATATCTTTGCCAAGAAAACCCCAAATGGGGTCATGAAGAGTTGGATGGATTGGAATGACTAAACAACAACAACAATGACATGTACATGTAGAAATGTATACAAAGAAAATGCAAGGTGATTTCTCTGGGGAGGCACTTAACGTCTGGGAAGATCAGAAAAAAGTCTAATGTAGCAGATGGCTTTTGAGTTGAGCTTTGAAGAAAGCCAGAGATTTGAAAGGGAAGGAGTGATGAGGGAGATAGTCTGTTCAAAGTCCCAGAGATGGAAGGTGGGGAGTCCTGTGTGAGGAAGAGCAAAAAGGCAAATTTAGCTGGAATGTACAGTGTGTGAAGAAGAATAATGTATAAGCTTAGAAGGGGAGGTTGGGGCCAGGTTTTGAAGGGCTTTAAATGATGAATAGGAGATTGTATTTGTTTTTAGAGGAAATGGAAAGCCACTGGTTTTTTTGAGGAAATCTTCTTGGCTGGACTTGTGCTTTAGAAATATCATTTTGGCAGCTGTGTGGGTAATGGATTAGAAAGGGGGGAGTTGATTCAAGCTATTATTACCTCCTATTGTTCAGGAAAGAGGTAATGAAGGTGGTGACTAAACAACTACAAAAAAGGAGTTGGATATAAGAGATTCTATGGTAGTAGAATTATTGACTTGGCAACTGATTGCATATGGGAGGTGTGGAAGAATGAAAAACTGAGGATGTTTCTAAAGTTGCACACCTGAATGACTGGAAGGGTAGTGGCACCCTTGACTGAAATAGGGAAGTTTGGAAGAGGTAGATTTTTAGAAAAAGGTAAGTTTTATTTTGGACATACTGGATTTGAGATCACTATGGGACATTCAGTTGAAAATCTCCAATGGGCTCTCCAAGGTACTTTTCATTTCTAAATCCTAAAATACTAAGAATATTTAATAATCCCTGTCTCCAAGTACTTTACTATATTTAGGAGATAAGACAACTTACATAAAATAATTAAAAATTCCAAGGATCAATACCTAACACCAAGTTTGGAGAACTCCAGCTCTGGTTTTCCATTACGGACATTACAACAGTGACTTAGTAGACAAGTCCTAGGCCAGGAGTGGGGAACCTGCAGCCTTGAGGCCACATGTAGCCCTTTAGGTCCTCAAGTGCAGACCTTTAACTGAATACAAACTTCACAGAACAAATTCCCTTAAGGAAAGGATTTGTTCTATACAACTTGGACTCAGTCAAAAGGCCACACCTAAGGACCTGGAAGGTCACATGTAGCTTCGAGTCGAATGTTCCCTGTCCCTGTGGAGTTGCTGAAGACACACAAACATGTCTTAGTGGAGGATACATACCTAATAGGTGTGAGAGGAGGGATTTGTACCCAGCTCTTCCTGTCTCCCAACCCAGCTTCCTAGGCTCACTATAGACTGCTTCCGTAAGTGTTGATGCTCCTTTCAAAAGTGAACCATTGCCTATTTTTCCTTCATTTTATTTGGGCATAGATATTACTGTTATTAAATATTATAATCCAGGTGAATTGCAGAGAGATCTCTAGGTTACAGGTACTCTGAACAGATTTTAAGGAGTATGGGGACAAGATAAACGCATTTGTTTAGTTATGAAGTAAGCTTCTAAGGCCCAAGTCCCTAAAAGTAGGAATTTATGAGGATAGGACTGTCAGCTCCCAAGTCATGTGGATGGATTGGTTCCAGTGCAATAATACTGATATAATGACTGTTGTTCTTAAGACACCAGTGTTCTGAAATAAAAAAATGATATTATTTTATTGTTTTTAAAATAACATTATTTTATTATTATTAAAATAATAATAGTTTATATTTTGTAGCACCTCAAGCTTCATAAAAAAGACATACCTTCTATTACCTTTTTGCTTTTCATTCTTCCAACATCTCAAATCTGAGGACCTCTAGAGTATTATATTGACTAAATTGCTAACTGTTTCAGTGGGTTGCTTTATATCAACAAAGGGGGAAAAAGAGAGGGGGAGGAAGGGGCTGCTTAATCCCAAATAGAATCAATGGTCTCTGCGCAATGCTCAACGATGGATTGGTAGGGGCAGTGGATGCTGCTGCCACCCCTGAAGGCAAATTATCTTCTGTGAAGATACCAGCCACAGCATCACACCTGGAGGTATGTTCTAGTCTGTTTCATCTTTACCAGAGTCCAACTGTTTAAATAGTTTTTTTTTTGTTTTATCTTTTCACAGAACAGCTTGGTGCTTCTAAGAAGGTGTTTCATCCTCACCTAAATTTTTCTGGTTGTAGAAAATAATGTGCCTGCCCCAATTTAGGAAAGAAACTGACCTTTCCAGTATTTTTTCCACTTTTTTCTTATTTTGTTCTGAAGAGACCAATTATATTTCTTTGTGATGGTGAAATGTTAATTTTTCTCTTAACACTTTTCTGTAAAGTATTTTTTTTTACATCTACCAATGTATTCCATTTGATCCTCTTTGAGCTGACAGTTTCAGAACCTGTCATTTTTGTCAGAGATCAAAGGGATGCCCTAGTTTCAATGAGCCATAAGCTGTCAGTTTCATACCATGCAGATTGGTCATTTTCATTCAGGCCTTATTTATATCCTAGAATAAATCAATAGCAATAGCTTTAGAGCCCATTGTTGGCAAAATGGCAAAGATCCCCAGACTCCCTTCTCGGGTTTTTTCCACCCTCCATGGCACTCTGTCCCCTTCTCTTCCTCACTGATCCAACCCTCCCTTTGATCCAGTCTTTTCATTTGTATGAATTTTCTAGTTGTCAGTGATTTGTTAGCTCACAGACATTGAGTCACATAGAATCTCAGCTAAAAGAAAACATCAATCATTTAGCTTAAATCTCTCACTTTGGAGATGAGGAAACTGAGGCCCAAATAGGTTGGGTGTTTTGTTCAAGACTACACATATCAGAGCTCGGATTAGAACCACCCTCTGCTGTCTCCCAGGTCAGTGTACTTTCTACAATTCTACATAGTCATTGAAGTCAATGATGTTGGTTTGAATATCATGTAGGCCCATACTTTTTTTTAGAATGTAATCTTATTGCAAGTAGGAATTGATTGGTTCATTCTTTCTTTTGGGAGCCTGACATATAGTAGGTACTTAATAAATTCTTGCTAATTAATTAATTGACTCCAATGTCCCATGGTCATAAATGGTATACTTTTAATCTTGCATGACCACTATCCAAATGAATATCCTTAATTATGAAAGGGACTAGATAAGCATGAATGAATCAGTGCAAATACATCCCAACTATCCAGAAAAGCAGCTGACAAAACTATCCTTAAAGAATGCTGGGTTAGTAATGTCACCTTTGTAAATGGCATACTTGGTACTGCATAGGGCTGTTTAATCTTGAAGACCCTCACTGAATGATTGCACTATGATAGCAAGAAGAGTTAGCTCTGTGGCTCACATCCCTATACAGAACAAGAGAATGACCAGGTGAGGTAAGTTTACATTTCACCTTACGATTCACAATCAATATCAATGTCCTTTTTTTTTTTTTTTTGACTCCAGCGTTGGTCTAGGAGTCAGAGTCTTTGATGGCAAAAATGAAAATGTAAGTAAAGTTGAGCAACTTTGCCTTCTGGGCAAATCCAGTCCTAATTGAGCCAACTATACAATTGTGACAGCAAGTAGAAATTTTCTGCCTATCTTCCCTGAAGGATCAATCTCAAGAAGGAGGACATTCTAGCTTTTAAAATATAGTTGTTGATACACATGCATACACACACGCACACACACACACACACACACACACACACACACACACACACACACACACACACACACACACCCTTCATTTCTCATGGTATCTCTCCCCTGTTACCCAGTTGCTCTAACAAAGACTTTTTAAGAAAAGACAAGGAGGGAAATCAGTCAGCAAAACTAACCAAGACATTAGCCAAGTTTGACAGTATATGCAGAATTGTACAGCCATAGTCACCCATCTCGGCAACAAAGGCATGGAAATGCATTTTTCCTCATCTTTTCTTCAGGCCAAGCTTGGTTATTATAGTTCTATAGCACTAGGTATTTTTGTGATTTTACTCATTAATTACATTGCTGTAGTTATTATACACCCCACTTTTAGTTCCTCTTTATTTTGCATCAACTCAAATGTTTTCTCATACTTGTTCATTTTCTCATGGTATTTTACTGCCCCCATTGTATAATTTGATTCCTCAGTTGATGGGCATCTACATTGTCTTCATTCCTTTGCATCAACAAAATATGCTGCTATGGATATTTTGGTATCTATAGGATTTTTCTTTTCTTTCTTTCACCTTCTTGAGTTATATATCTGGGATTTGGTGGGATTTTTGGATTAAAGGGTATGAATATTTTAGGTATTAGAATAATAGCTCCAGTTTTCAGCTCAGTGACATCATGATTTAAAAACATGGGGAGCGTGTAGAACTTATCATTGTACTTCAAATGTAAATAAAAGCATTCTATAGAGAATGGCTATTCATTTGAATGTGGATCTTCATTTAGGAAGAATAAATATTTCTCAGTGATCACTAGAAATCAACATGAGTTCACTGAGAGCATATTAATGCTAAACTGAATCTCCATCCTTAAGACCTACCCCCTTAATAGGACTTCAGAAAGTGTTTATTTATTCTTTGCAGGCAGGGCCCTGTGTACTAATCAAATTAAGTAAAAAAACATTTATTAAATGTCTAGTATACTCCAGGTAATGTGCTAAGTGCTAAGGATACAAAAAAAAAAAAAATGGAAAAAGTCCCTGCCTGCAAGTTGCTTGCCTTTTAATGGATTCCAGAGGTTCCCAAAGTGGGTGATGCCTCCTTCTGGGGGGCACTGGAATGATCCAGGAGGTAGTGGCCTTGGGTGCAATTGAGGGGTGCTGAATAAAATTAAGAAGGCATTGGAAGCATAAAAAAAGTAGATAAGTTTGAAAAACTGTTTGTACATGTTTCATCTGTTGTATAACAGAGTTAAAGTCATAGTGATTACATTATTTTCCAAATAAACACACAAAATGCAAGTTATAACTGATGAGTGGTCAAGTCCACCAGCAGGTCTTAACAAGCAAGTGTTGACAGTCAAGCGTTTCACATGTTGTTGGGAAGTTGAGCATGCATCCACAAGAATATGTGTATGTAATGACGTTTGCAGTACGATACTTTATGGTTATATGATGCAATATTGCATCATCAAAACTTCAATGCAGGAAAAAACCCCTGGTACAATAAATTATTAAGTTTATGATGTGTTATTTAAAAATATTTTTTGATATTTTTTGAAATGATGCAAATTTAAAAAAAATTAAAGAGTTAAGGAAAGCAGATTTCCAGGGGTGTGCTGAATGATTTTTTAAAAAAGGGGATAGTAGGGCAAATAAGTTTGGGAACCTCTAGGTTAGTTAACTTGTTAGATAGAAGATATCTGCAGAGCAGATAGAAGATATTCTGAGAGGGAGAAGGCATTAGCAGGATTTGAGCTGAGTCTTGAAGGTGAATTAAGAGATATAGATGAGGAGGCAGAGCAATCCAGGCATGGAAGGTAGTCAGTACAAAGGTACATAAATGGAAAGTGGAATATTATGCTTAAGGATCTCTTAAGAGGCCAATGTAATTGGAATGTGGAACATGTGAAAGATATCAAGGTGCAAGAAAACTAGAAAGGTAGAAAGGGACCAGATCATGAAGAACTTTAAATGACAATCAAAGAAGTTTATATATGATCCTTTATAATGATAGAAAGCCACTAGAGTTCATTGAGCAGTGGAGAGATGGGGTAAGATCTACACTATAGAACACTAATGTTGGCAGCTAAGTGGATGATGGATTGGAGTGGAGAGAGACTTGAGGTGCAGGGAGTCAAAAGCAGATTATTTTAATAGTCCAGGGGGATGGTTGATGAGGGGCTAAACTAGGGTTGTAGTTTTGAAAGTGGAAAGAAAGGAACAGACGGCATATGAGAAGTGTTGTGAAAGTAGAAGCAGTAAGATTTGGAAACAGATTAGATATATGAAGTGAATGATTGTGAAGAGTCAAAGATACTATGAAGGTTGTGAGGCTGGGTGAATGGTGGTACCCTCAACAGCAATAGGAAAGTTGGGAAGAAGTTGATGAGAAGTTTGAGATGCCTTTGGAACATTCAATGTGAGATGTCCAAAAGGCATTTGGGGATGGGTGATTGGAACTCAGAGAAAAGGTCAGGGTTGGATATATAGACCTGGGAATTATCTACAGAAAGGTGATAATTGAACTTATGGGAGCTAATGAGTTCAAATCCAGCCTCAGACACTTACTAGCTATGTGACCCTGGATAAATCACTTAACCTCTGTCTTCCTCACCTCTCTCAGTAAAATGAGGATAGTAAAAGAACCCACCTCCCAAGGCTCTTGTGAGGATAAACTGAGATAATATTTACAAAATGCTAAGCATAGTGCAAAAGAACATAGTGCTCAGTACATTCTCATTCTTTTCCCTTTCTTTCCCTGATGAGGTCACTAAATAAGATAGTATGTATAGAAATTAGGACCCATGGCAAAATCCTGGGGGATCACCCATGGTTAATGGGTATGACATGGATAAAGAACTAGAAAAGGTGACTGAGGAGTAGTTAGACAGATAGGCAAAGGACCAAGAAAGGGTAGAGTTAGAAAAACTGACCGAGGAGAGAATATCCAGGAGGAGAATGTGATCAACAGTATAAATGCTATGGAGAAGTCAAGAAGGATCAAAATTGAGAAAAAGTCATTATATTTATCAGTTAAAAGATCATTGATGACTTTGGAGAGGAAAGTTTCAATTTAATGATGGGGTCAGAAACCCTTCACAGAAAATTTAGAAGAGAATGACAGGAGAGGAAATGGAGGCATTTAGGATAGATGACTTTCTTGAGGAATCTTGACACATCAATTTTGGCATCAAGAAAGGAATGAGAGATATAAGATGATGACTAGCAAGGATGATAGGATCAAGAGAGGTTTTTTTTTTTAAATAAATGATAAAGGAGATATGAGCATATTTGTAAGCAGGGAAGAAACTAGGAGGCAAGGCAAGATTAAAGATAAGGAAGAGAATGGGGATAATAGCAGGGATGATCTCATAGAGAACTTGGAAGGGAATAGGATGAAAGATGCAGATGGAAGGGTTAAGTTGGGCAAGGAAAAGGGCCACTTCTTTGTGGGAAGGGGAGAAGGATAAGAAAATATCCCATAGACATTTCAAGCTCAACAAATGAAAAATGGAGATAATCTTTTTCCCGTCTTCTATCCCTTATCATCAGATGATGTTTCACTGATTCTGCTCCCACACCATCACTTGTGCCAGTTTCCTTCTTCCCACTTACTTGGCTACCACCCTAGTCTGGGCTCTCCTAACCTCTCGCTTAAACTGCTGCAGTAGCTTTCTAATTGATTTTCCTTGCTCAAATCTCATTCTTCTCTAGATCACCCTTAATAGAGCTCCATAGAGAAGTTCCTAAGGCACAAGTCTGACCATGTTACTCTCCTGCTCAAGAAATTTTAATGGCTCCTTATTGCCTCTAGGGCCAAGTGCAAACTCCTCTGGCATTTAGATGCCTTCACAATTGGTTCCTACCATCCTTCCTTTCCAGGTTTGCTGCATATAATTTCCTTTCATTCACTCTGTGTTCCAGTCAATCTTGCCTCCTTGCTGCTTTCCATATGTGATATCCTTGCCTTTGTCTAAAGGCTCCCTTTTGGCTGATGAAGGGTACTCCCACCCCTAATGCCTGGAATGCCCTGGCTCCTCATCCTTGCCTCTCAGAATTCCTAATTTCCTGTAAGGCTTAGTTCAAGTGAGTGCTCTTAGAGGAAGCCTATTCTGATTCCTCCCCCTCCTTATCCAATTCTTGTTTGCTCTTCCACCAAATTTTAGGACCTACAACCAAGACTCTGAAGAGCCATGTGAAGCATTAGAGACGCAATATATAATCAAATGAATGAAAACAAGACTTTTCTTTCAAAAGGTGCTGAAAGAATCTCTCCTTGTGATAGTGGTAACATAACAGCATCAGCTTGCCCAGGATTACTTCAGAGTTTGGTTGCCTTTCCCTGGAGAGTGAAGTAGGATGCTGAGGTTTAAGGCACATTTGTTACTTGGTGAATATTTTTGGTGCTGACACTCTGTGCTGCTCCCAGCATCTCCTCAAGATAAATACATTTCTTCCCTGTTGTTAGTTATGTCTCCTCTTATCATTCTCCTCAGTGATTTGAATATAAATATATATACCTTTAAAACAGAAAAGATTGCAGCTATTGGATCTGTAGGGTCTCTGAGGTAGCTCTTCTCCAAAGAGATAAGGAAGTCTATTAAGTGTGCACCTGCAGTGGTACTCAAGAGACAGAGGAGACTGAGAGTGTCTGTTGGTTTCATCTTTATTCATGAAGCCCTTGAGGGTGATGGAAAAGGGGACTTGGAATCCATGCAGATGGTCAGTGTCCCTAGACACATTCAATGTGGTGCGTCCCAACTGCCTTTGTTGATGCTTGAAGGGCTGCATAAACCCGTCTTCCTGGCTTTATTTTTGCATTATTAATGCCCTCCTAAGGGCTCGCATTTGTATTCAGTAGGTGAAGGTAAGATTGGCCCAGCATCATCTTCCTTGAACTCTGCCTGTTCACTGCTGTGACACTGGAGCTCTCTGAATGATGTGTGAATTGAACAGGCACAGCTGGAAGGAAGCAGATCATCTGGAACAAGGAAAAACACGCATTTAGTCAATTTTAAATAAAGAGGCTTTGTTTACGTTTTCTCAGTTCATCTTACAGAGTTAGTCAAATTTTAGATTCCCTCCAAAATTAAACAAGCATTGGGAACAGATGGTGGGTTTATTTTACCTCAGACAACCTGTTCAAAAAGCATGAACTCTGGGCCATATCAAAGGAAAGCAACTCTTCATGTTAAATTGTCAAACGAAACTGTGAAGCATGGTTTTCTCAAAGAAACAATGTACAGGCCAACAAGGAATGCTGCCCCCGGGTTAATATTAGGACAAAGTATTGTGTCCCATGTGCAGACAGGTAGGACTTCCCCGAAATTGCTCCAGCTTCTTGTCCTGAGATGTCAGTCTAATAATAGTGCAAGATAGCAGAATATCGAATAGGAAGCCAAAGGACTCTCTGGTTCATGCTCTGACACTGAGTTATTCTCAGAGGGGGAAAGATAAATTTTCTCTCATTTTAAAACCATTTTTGTATTGTCAAGTCTGCTTTGGGAGTGGTGGAGTATGCCTGTAATCCCTGTTACTAAGGAGGCTGAAGCTGGTGGATTGACTGAGTCTGAGTTCTGAGCTGCAGTGAGGTCCAGCTGATTGGGTGGCCACAATAAGTCCTGTACCTATATGGTGAACTTGTGGGAGTGGAGAGGGAGCACTTGATTGCCCAAAAAGAGTCAAATTGGTTCAAGTCAGAGATGAGGCAGATCCAAATCTTTGGCTCCATTCAGTACTGAGATTGGGCCCATGAGTGGCTACTGTATTTCTAGACTGGATGAGAGAAGGTATCCTAGCTTCAAAAACAAAACAGAACAAAGCAACCCCAAAAATCCACCACTACCACCACCGCCACCAAAAAAAAAACAACACAAAAAAACCCCCAACAAGCCCGAAGCAAATGAATCCCAAACAAAATACAAATCCTAAACAAAACAACTATAGTGGCACATATATCTAATAGGAGTTTTATTGAAGGAAGGATCAGCTACTCCATTCTGAAGGAATTAGAAGCATTTTTATAAAAGCTTTGAAGTATACTTTACTACACTTGTCTGGAACAGACTAAATAAAATGAACAAATTTTTACTCATGATCCCAGCAGGGCAGGGATTTTTAACCTAGGGTCCATGGAGTACTAGGGAGATTTCAGGGGGCCTGTGAACTTGCATGCGCAAATCTTTATTTTCACTAATCTCTACCTGGAATTTAGCATTCTCTTCAATGATTTTAAAACAGGATTCTTAGAAAGGGTGCATAGCCTTCGCCAGATTTCCAAAGGGCTCCCATGGCACAATGAAAGCTCAGAAGCCATAGCATAAGGAGAATACTTCTCTCTTGAGAGATGCCTGTGTTTTAGAGAAGAAAAACCTGGCCATTTTGAAAATACTTGGTCATCTTAATGGCCCTAGAGAACAGGAATTTTGGTGTTTTTGTTATTATTTTTGAAATTTTTCTTTGGAAAGTCTTGCTACCCAAATTAAGCATTTGCTTGGGAAAATAATATTACAAGAGGTTGCTAATGAATTCCCCTAGGCCTTATTTTTGGTAATTTGAATCTCTTTTTCTCCTCTATTCCTGTCTCTTTAACATCAGATTCTGGGGTGTTGAATTATTTTTTGGACAGGACTAATTTATCCAGGTAATAGACACAAATCTTCTTTTAAATTGAGTTTTATAGACATTTTATATGATATTAGGTTTTCTAGGAAAATATTGGAATGTTCTATTTCTCCCTAGTAGTTATAATCTGTTACTAATGTAAAAGGCAGCATTTTACATTAGTAAGAGAAGTACAGAAGTCAATTTCTAATTAAAAGTGGAAAAACAGCTAGATCAATAGATGCTCAGCAGCTTGACACTTAGGTCAGACTTTGCTCAAACTTTTATGTTATTCATTGAATCTGAAATGGCTGATACCCTTCAGCTCCTTGGCAAGGCTGATATAATGATTTTACTTAATAAGTCAGTAGATGATTTCTGCAGCAGGTAAGCGATCAACCAGGCAGATCAAAGTTTTTCTTAATCTGTTTATTAGTGTTCAGAAGGCTGTGATATACATCAAAAATGTGACAGCCAATGTCAAAAAATAAGTTCATTAATAAAGGAAAAGAAATGCAAAATTTTGCTTTAAAATAAGACAAACCACCTGCCAAACATATGCCCAGGGAAACATGCTCATTGGTCACTGTCAATGACTGGGTGAAAAATGTGTGCGATTTTTAGTCCTTTCCAGAATGATCACTTAAAAAGACATATGACAAATAGCTTGTGAGAAGGAAGCAACTTGTCTGTGGAAAGACTCACCAGAACATATTAATAGAGCAATTTGTCATTAAATGATTATTCCAATATGTGTTCCTAGCGACAACCAGATGTGTGCGGCCTGCCCATGGCCTGATACTTCTAGAGAGGAAAAGAAATTGAACTTAAAAAATAATTAAAAAAGGAAAAATCACACCAGGAAATAATTGATTTTAACTTCACTCTTGTGAGATCACATGTCTAGGTATAGAATACACAAAGAAGAAGGTTAGCTTAGAGTTTTTTAAATCTGCTTAACACTGTCTTTCCCCAACAATCATTATTTCCAACATTGCTGAATTATCTATGGATATGGAGTGTTGGATATATTTGTATACATCATACTGTGTTGCATACATGTGTGTGCATGTATAACATGGGAGCATAGTAGACAATAGACTTTGAGTCATGAAGATATGGGCTCAAATCCTACTACTAGCTACGTGACTTTGGGCAGTCACTTAACTTTTCTGTGCCTCAGATTTATCTACAAAATGGAGTCTATAAGATTCCTTTCTGGATTTAAGAACTTCTACAATCCGATTCTAGTTTTATTTCCAAAGATTATCAATTCCACAATCAACCCAAACTGGACTATTTTCCCCTGAGGTCTATAATACGTTTCCTGCCTCTGGGTTTCTGCCTCTGTTTATTCTTACAAGTGGTCTCTAGTGCCAGGAATAAAATCCTTTCTCAGCTGCCCCTTTCAGAATTTTTATCTTCTCTTAAGGTTCATCTTAAAAGATATCACCTGCTGACCTTTCCTGCTCTCCTGAGTTGAAAGTATTTTTTTCTCTTCTCAAAAAAGTACATTTTCTCCCTTCTTAAATTTTCTTGGAGTATATACTTTGTATAGATCTCTCTCTTTTTTCCATTATACCCTATCTTGAATTAGACTTATCTAAATACAGATCATGTTACCCCCAGTGGAATCTGAGCTCCTTCAGATAAGATCTGTGTAATTTAAAAAATTTTATTCCCAATGTCCAACACAGCGCCTTTCACATGAATTACTAAATTGAAGTAGATTGGGTTCAGTGAATTGGATAGAAAAATGTTATAATTTTCTGTGATTTAATAATAAATCTTACTTTTGCCTATTATTAACGTTTTATAAACTAGAACTATAAAAACTGAGAAATATTTGGAAGCTGGTTTTGGATCTCTGTATATTTATGTATTTTGAAGTTGCTAGACCTGTTCAACCAAAGCTATAAAAATCTAGCTCTTTTTCCCTCTGGCACCAACCTGAAGGATAAGCTAAAGCTCTGAGCCTAGAACTAGAAAGCTTGTGAAGAATTACCCAAATACTCAAAATCCATCATGTAAGTGATGGTTAGCAACAACCAAAGTTCTATAGAACAAAGACTTAAAAATGTATTTCTCAAAACTCTGAGGATTTTTATCTTAAATGGGATGAATACTCCCTCCTTCGGGCAGTTATGTGGTAAAGTGGATAAAGTGCTGGGTCAAGAGTCCAGAAGATTCATCTTCCTGAGTTCAAATCTGGCCTGACACTTACTAGCTGTGTGACCCTGGCCAAGTCATTTAACCCTATTTGCTCATCTATAAAAATGAGTTGGAAAAGGAAATGACAAACCATTCCTGTATTTCTATCAGGAACACCCCAAATGGGGTCATGAAGAATCAGATACGACTGAAAAATTGCTGAACAACAATGCTGTCAACTTTAATGGAGATGACAGTACCTCTGCATATTGGTAGATGGTCTATTTAAGCTGTTTCAGTTGGAAAAAAAATCGTCACCTGGTGTTTACCATTCCGGTGATTAGGCTTTAGAAACCGTAGTTAGACTGATCCTCACCTGAAAGAGATCTAGATTTTCACTGGGCCCTTACTTCAAGTTGTTTTCAGCTTAGAGTAGGATCTGTTAGAATTTGTGTTCTCTTTGCATAGGTTTTGAAAATATAGGGTCATTACCATACTACAATGAGGCATTGCAATAAGACATCAAACAAGGAAACATAAAGTTGATTAAAATAATTTATTGGAATTGATACTGAATTAGAAACAAATTGAATACAAACTTTTAAATTACAAAGGGTAGCTGTTGTACTAATGTAACCTAGCCTGCTGGTTTTGTACTCAATGCCTGTTTAAAATTTAATCAATTATTATTTAAAAAATTGACCTGACCAAGGGTAGGGACCAGAATTTACTAACCTCATCAACAGAGAAAGAAAGACAAATTCTTTTTTAAAATTAAAATGAATAATTCATTTATTGAATTGAATAGGAATGTCTTCTATCTCTACCTTTAACTGCATTTTAAGTCTTGCAGGGGACATAGAGTGATGTAGTAGGAGAGACTGTTAGAAGATGAGTTCTAGTCCTGAATCTAACATTAAGTAGTCATATAACCTTGAGTAAGTGATCTCACTTCTTTGGGCCTCAATCTCCTTACAAGCAAAATTAGGGATTTGATTAGGTGACCAGTTGAAAATCATGAATCAAGCTTTTCTCCTCATGAACACAGGCTGTATTTCACAATTTATAGATCTTCTAGTTCCTTCCCATAGGCATGGCTATAGAAAGTGTTTTTGAAGGAAAAAATAATAATACATTGGATGGGCAAACAATTTCTTGGGTCGTAATTCTCTCTATGTCACCCTCGTTAACATCCTTGTCACTTTATTGGATAGATAAGGTTATAGAAAAGAGATGTGAAAATCTGATGTTTTTCAGCTCTACTTTTAACAGTAGAATTTAGTCAAACATATTTGAATCTGTTGTAGGAAATTAAACCTCATTCAAAGAAAACTTATTTATGTCATTTAAAAAAATTTTAAAAAGAGAGAAGTAAGAGGTAAGCTCTCACAATAGTTCGAATTGAGGTCTTATTGGAAGAGTTCAGATCCATATCATCTCACATTTCTTTGCCTCAAATCTCTCATTACTCCAGTACAGTCTGCACACCACTGTCAAAATAATTGTCCTTAAGCACAGATCTGACTGTGTGGTTACTCGACTCGACCAAACCTAGAGGTTTCCTATTGCCTCTAGAATAAAATACAAACTCCCCTGCTTTGTTTTTAATCTAATTTCCAGTCTGAGTGGATATGATTCCTCTTCTTGCCATAATCTTCAGTTTGTAAAACTGATCTCTCTGTTCCTTACCCATAACATTGCATCTGTGGGTTGGACTCAGCCTTTGCACTCAATGGCTCCCAGGACTGAAATCTCTGAGGTAACTCTAATAAATAAGAGTCCCTCTCTTTAAGGTTTAGGTTTGTTTAGGTACCGTTTTCTGCAGGAAGCAAGCTGTTCCTAATTCCCTCATCTACTAGTGTCCTCTGTCCCAAAATTACCTTCACTGCTATGTAATTATTTATATGTATTCTTGTTCTTTATGCACTTATACATTTAAAAAAATGTTTCTTGTTAGAATGTAAGCTCCTTGAGAGCAGAAATTATTTTATTCATTGTACCCAGCACGGTGTTGGCACATTGTAAGTGCTTAATAAATGATTTTTGATTGATTAAATGAAAGTTGAATAAAAGGAACTGACATAAAATAAACCTAGAATTGTAGGCTGGAGCAAGATTATTCAGGGCATTATTATTTGTGGAGGGTTCTTTCCTCCTCTAGAGGCAATAAGAATCTTCAAGATTAAAAGGTTTTCAAGAATGGCAGTGATGTGATATAATCTGATCTGATAGTAATTTTAAAAAATGTTTTGGCAGCTGAGTAAAGGATGGTTTTAGGAGAGGAGAATCTAGACATTAGGAATTCAACCAGGAGGCTATTGTGATGATCTGCATAAGAGATGATGAAGGATTGTACTAGAATAGTTATCATGTGAGTGAAGATGAGGATATGGATACAAAGAAAGTGTAGAGGAAAGATTAATATGTCTTGACAGCTGACTGTATGTAGAAGGGTGAGGGATAGGGAAAAACTGAGGATGGCTCCAAGGTTGCAAACCTGGGTGACTAGAAAAAAATAAATTTGCTTTCAACAGGAATAAGGAAGGTTGGAGAAGGGATAGGTATTAAGGCAGAAGATTATGAGTTGTGTTATGAGTTTGGGGTGCCTATGTAACATTGAGGTGTTAGAAGACCTGAGCTTACAAAAAAGATTAGTGTTGAATATATGAAACTGGGAATCATCATCAGCAAGGGTTCATTCAATAAAAATTTCAATGTATATACTTTGCCTAGCCTCCTGCTTAGGACTGTTCAAGACAAAAGCTTGATCCATGGATGATAAAATGATTATTAACTTAAAAAGGACGTATCCCTGCCCTTAGTTACCTCTTACTTTACTTGGATTGTCTACTTAGTATGGTTTATGTGTATTCTTTTTCTCCTCCTTTCCTTCTTCCCTTTCTTTCTATCCCTCTATCTTTCATCTTCCTCCTCCTCATCTATCATTCCATTCATAGTTCATCCATTCATTAATCCTCTGCTGAGGACCTACTATGTGTAAATCATAGTATTAGGTGCTAGAGTTGGTGGAAAAAAAATATATACATACATATACACATATACATATATAATAAAATTAAAATAATACAAATCATTCTATGGTGTTTATATGGCAATAAATACAATATATGGTATACCACACAGATAATAAGTGTTTACTGTAGTGAGGAATCACTGTGACCTAGTATGGTCAAGAAAGGCTTCAAGTAGGAGATGGGGTGTGAGATGAAGCTTGAAGGAAAGGTATGACTTAGGTAAATGTGTATGTGTGTGTGTGTGTGTGTGTGTGTGTGTGTGTATTCCATTTGAGGAAAGCAGGGTAAACAAATGTGTGGAGGTACAATATGTTACATATTCAGGGCATAATGAATAGCAAGTGTAGCTAGAAGGGAAGATTTGTGTAGCAATGGTGGAAGATAAATTTGGAAATATATGTTGAGGAAAAATTATGAAGACCTTTGAATGCCAAGGTATGTTTCCAATCTTGATTCTCTAAAGCCATTTATTAAGTATATACTATGTGGCTTGTACTGTTTTAGGAACTGTGGGGCTAAAAAGTAAGGAAAGAAGGCACATAAAAATTTGAGAGGAAAGAGAACAAGCCTATCTTAGAAAATGACCTCTAGGAGCTCACAAATGAAAAAGGTAATGAGAAAGACCCAGAGAGAGACAAAGATATAGTCAAGAAAAATACAAGAATATGTTTTAAAGACAATTTCGAACATGTATATGAATATGGGAAAGGATGAACCCATATGGGCAGATGGACACAGTGAGTTAGAGGGAAACTGTGAGATCTGCAAACAGAAAAAGACACAAAGGGAGCAAGAGGAACAGGAATACCTTCATTCACATCAGCCTCCTAATCTCTATCTAATCTCTTCTAGCTATCCAACATCCTTTGCCTTTCTCTCTCCCTCTTCCTTACACCTGTTCTTTCATTTTGTAGAATATTTTGTATTCCCCATTGTCAACTTCTCAGCACTCCCTCAGCTTTGTTCTTTGGTTGTGTCTGACTCTACATGATCTCATGAACTTTGTCCATGGGGTTTTCTTGGCAAAGATACTGGAGTAATTTGCCATCTCTTTCTCCAGCGTGCCTCCATTTTACAGATGAGGAACTAAGGCAAAGAATGGTTAAGTGACTTACCTGGAGTCACATAGTAAGTATCTGAGACTGGATATTTCTGACCCTAGGCCTGGTGCTTTATTTACTTTACTACCTAGCTGCCCCCAAACTCTCTCAAAGGGTTGCTTACTCATTAACTTCCCCTCATTTGAAGTTCATTCAATCTCTATCACCCAGTCAAGATTCTGGTAGCTTCAGGAAACTCTCCTTTTTTCAATGTTAGTATCTTCCTGATGGGGGAATTCTTACCTTACTGCTAGGGAACTTCATACATACTGATACTCTGTCAAACACCCTGACTTTGCAGGTCTTCAATCTACTCATCTACCCATCACCTGCTCTTTCACTCCACCTCAGTTGTGCATGCATAGATTGTCAAATCCTTTCTTGCTATTACAACAAGCGTTCTTCTTTATAAATTTATAAATGCTGAAATTTCCTTATTTAATCATAATTTTTTAATGATTTTCTCTTTCCCTCTGCCTCATGACCCTTTAACTATGTTTTTCTTTTTATTCCCTCCACACTTCAGTTCTTTTTCCAAATCATCACCCAAATGCATTGCTACCACTCTTATGCAGACCTCTATCACTAGCAATAGTCTGCTGGTTGATCTCCCTGCCATGAGTCTCTGTTTACTCCAGTATATTATCTACTTGAGGTCATGGTCCTTTTCAAGAAGGAAGGACAAACACAACCTGGGCCATGCCTTGAGTAACTACTTAAAGAAGCTTATTCATGGAATGGGTTTATCTCACTCAAAGTGAGAATATGATAAGACCTTAGCTTGAAGGGTCAGGGTCTCACATTGCATCCTGGACCATCTCCAGTCTTTCTGATGAATATCAGGCCACTAGACCCACATGGCTCAGGAGAAGAAATTGAGGTTGGTGACCTTGCATAGCCCTCCCTCAATCAAATCAAAGTCAGCTGCAAGTCATGTCATCATCTTGATGTCATGGTCCTTTTCAAGAATGAAGGACAAACATAACCCAAATGCACTGGCCATACTCTCCTCCCTTCTCTATCTTGTCCCCTGAGTGAACCAATTCAACTTTATGATATTCCTTGCCTCCCTATCCTATTGCTGACAATACTTTCTCTTTTATTCATGTGCTACTGTAAGGGACTGTAAAAAAATTCCAAAAATATACTGACTAGGTCCATGACCAACTTATATGTCATAATCTCAACTGGACTCTCATTGCAATAAGGCAATCCTTTTACACTCCCTAATCAATTCATTATCTAGTACACCATAGAGGCTATTCCAAACCTTTTAATCCTTCTTTAGGCCTTCCATAACAATCCCCACCCCCCACCCTCTCAGACAATAACTTTGCCTTAAACTTCACTAAAATTGAGGCCATTTGCCCAGAATTCCTTATCTCATATCACTGTAACGTCTTCCCCCACTATATCCATCTTTGCCTCTGTCTCACAAGAAGCGGTAGTCTTTATCCTTGAGAAGACAAATCCCTCTACTTCTCTCTGCTTGTTATCTTTTTAAATCTGAAATCTGGTTTCAAACCACAACATTCATGTGAATCTGTTCTCTCCAAAGTCACTAGTGACCTGGAGATTTCCAGACTGATGGCCTTTTCTTATTCCTGATGCTTCTTGACCTCTCTATAACCTCTGACACTGTCCATCAACACCTCCTGGATATACTTTCCTCTCCAAGTTTTCATTGACCCTCTGCTGTCCTTATTTTCCTACCTCTCTGACCACTCCTTCTCAGTCTCCTTTGTTGGAATTTAATCTAGGTTATTCCCAATAACTATGGATACTTCCCAAGACTCTGTGCTGGGCTCTTTTCTTTTCTCCCTTTCTCTTGCTTGGTGATTTTCTCAGCTCCCATTGAACTCTCTCAGTTCAATTATAATCACATTTACACCAGGTCCCAGGGACAGTTTTTTAAAACTAACCCATAAGGGGGACCTCCCCATGTTGTGGATGAAGGAAAAGAAGTTGCATCAGGGGAATATTAGTAAATATGAGTTCTGTCACAACAGTAAACCTCTTTCTTCCATCTGTTCTTCCACCCTCCTCACATAATATAGCCCTGAACTATAATTTACTCTTCCTTTTTTATGTCACCTGTTATTAATTCAAAATAAATAAATAAACAAATAAGCAAACAAAATGTGTAATTAGTCAGCAGGTATTTATAAAGCATTTGCTATGTTTGGAGCTTACAAAGAAAGGCAAAAACCATCCCTACTATCAAGGAACTCACATTTCAATGGAGGGGGATTGGATATACAAACAATTGTGTATATACAATATGTATAGAATGTAAATGCAAGGTCGTCTTTAAGGGAAGACTCTAGCAGTGAAGTGGAAGTTGGAGTGAGGCAAAAGGGATGGAGAATTAGAAAAGTCCTCCCACAGAAGGTAGGATTTGAGCTGATTCTTGAAGGAAATCAAACAAGGTGGAGGGGCAGACTTGAGAAAGAAATACACTACAGGGATAAAGGCTAGACACTGCAAAGGCTTAGAGAGAGGAGATGGAGGGTTGTGTTTGAAAACCTACAAGAAGACCAATACCTATGGATTATAGAGTATATGGAGTATAAGTGTAAGAAGGCTGGAAAGTTCAGAAGAGGCCAGATTATTTAGAACTTTGAAAGCAAAATGGGATATTATAGTTTATTCGGAGCTAATAGAGGACCATTAAAGCTTATTGAGTAAGGAGTGACATGGTCAGATAGATCTTCACTTTAGAAAACTCTCATTGGCAGTTGAGTGGAGGATGGAATGGAGTGGAGAGACACTTGGTAGGGAGAGTAATTAGAATACTATTTCAGCAGTATGTGTGGGTATGTATGTATATATGTGTATTATGTATACACATATATATGTATGTGTGTATATACATATATATATAATATTATGAATGTACAAATGACAAGATGTGGCAACATATTTGATATATAGCCAGTAATGTGTTGGTAAATGTTTAACAAATAGTTCTTTAAAAAAAAAATGTACCTGACACACTTTGAAGTTTAATCTTCATTATTAACATTTTCTCCATCACTTTAAGTCTAGAAATCAACAAAACAGTAAATAACATTCTGATTTGTGGTGTTCACCATTTTCTAGGATATAAAGGCTCACACTGAAAATTTAACAACTGGTTCTCTCTGACTGGTACAAGCTGGCTTCAAGTACACCATCGTACATAGGGTGAATGATAGTGAGAAGCTGAGAAGGACAATGAAATCATGAGCCTGAGTGAACTCAAAGAATGGTCGTTTTCTTATAACAAGAGGGAAGTTCAGAAGAGAAATGGGTTTAGGGGAAAGATCATGTGTTTTTGGACATGTTGAATCTAGTTCCAGATGCCAAAAAATACTTGGTAATTGTGACTGTGGCTCAGGAGAGTGACTTGAGCTAGAAAAACATATGTGGTATTCACCTCTATAGAGATGATAACTGAAACCATGGGAGCGTATGAGATCACTAAGTAAGATAATGTAGAGTTTTATATTTTTGAAAGCAAAAAAAAAAGAGCAATGAAACAAGGTATGAAAATTAAATGCTAATTTACTTACATAGACATTGATTGACCTTATGGAGGGGTTGTTAGGCTTGCCCTTGACAAAAACAAAAAAACAAAAAAACAAAACTCTCTTTCCTGTTGTGTGCATTAATTCTCAATACCTTAGAATAGTTGTTGTTTTTTAATAGAGAATCAACTTCAGAAAATTATACAGTTAATATAGGGACCAGAGTTTGAGTTTTCCTACTTTAGTTCAAGTCTCTTTGTCATAAAAGTGATTAAGGAGGTGAACAATTCTGTCCTTGAGACTTCTATCAGAAGTAAGTGTCTTTGGAACAACTGCAACTATTATAGATATTTGGCAATAAGGTTGATTTAAATAGTTTTCTTCTTCAAGTACTGTCAATACTGTCCATCAAATTCATCGTCTCTTAAAATGCTTACATGTTGATTGAGTGCAAGAACAAGTTAGTAGGAAGAATTTTTTGAGAAGCCCACTCAGAGGGCAAAATTGTGGGCTGATAGCAAGAAAGACTTTGCTTAATATTCCTTTTACATTCTGTTCAGTGGCTATAGGGGTTACAGTCAGCAGAATAATTCCCTGTTACATCAATGTACAACTGCATCTTCTGGACCTGGGTAAAAATTTATGCTATTAAATTTCTAGGACTCAATGTTCTAAGCCCCAAAGTTTTAAGTAATATATAATGTTTATTGGAGCCTCATGATCATGGTGACTTTTTGAATTCCCATCTGGTTGGATAAATTCAGTGAAATTTATTAAAAAAAATGGATTATTTTATTTTGGGTCAATGGCTGATTATTTAACTTAGAGTCGCGAGTCCCAAAGCCTTAGAAATAACAGTGGCCTCCAAGCCACAAGATCTGTGTCAAGCTACAACCATCTTTGAAGGGAGAAATTATTGTGGAGAGGGATCTCATCTGTCTCATCACCTCTAGGAATAACTGTTGACTACCTGTACAATAGCCCTAGGAGTGGCAACACCTTAAGGACCATTGGAGCTGCTTCTAGGCCAGCCCTCACAACTATCATCTGGGGAAATAATTCTTGTGGAGAAGGGGCAAGACATCCCCACCCACTATCAAGCATCTGCCACACCCAAGGCAAGCCAGTCAACCTGGCTGAATCCAAAAGGCACACCGAAGGAGTAAAAGGATACCCAAAGTGCCAGACAGCAAAACTTAACTGCAGTCTCTTTTTACATCAGACCTGCACAAGTTGGCGGTAGGAAAGGGCCAAAATGAACATAGGCTCAATTTCTTCAGACCACAGATAGGATTTTAGCTGCTCACTTTCCAAGTAAAGGTAACTAGAGACAGACTAATGATGATTGCTTACTATGTATGGGTCATGTGACAAACAGGAGCAAGCACACAGTGGCAACCTACCCACCAAGTTACATGATGGCACAATTAGTGACTACTGGAAAGTGGGTTAAGCAGGGCACGTTTATTATATCTTTACTTTCTTTTTCATTCTCTACATTTTTTGAGGGCTGCTCAAAATCCTTTGGCAAGTGGCCTGCAGGCTGTATGTTGTACAGGTCTGACTTAGCCAAACATTCTGAATCCTCTTGACCTTGGGAATAGCATGGCTTCCGGTCCCATGCCCTCAGCCATCATCCTGTGAAGTAACCCCTGTGGAGATGCAGCCTGGCTGCAGTTCCTGCAGGTGCCATAGCCATGGCTGCTGAAGCCCCAGGAAAGAAAATTCTTCATGCTGTCAAATGATTCAGCATCAGAAACTGATGTTATTTTTTTTTTAGGAAAATGACATTAAAGAAGCATTCATATCTGCTTTGTCATTGCGTCTTAAGGATCCTGGAATCATGTATGAAGTTTAAAAAGGTTTAAGAGACATAATTTCTGGGTAATTTGATCATTTTATTAATAATGCCAACATTTTAATAAAAGGATGGTCATTTGGTCATCTCTCTCTTCAACCAAAGACAATCATGGTGGCAGGGTTCATGCTTATAGGTCCTTCTGGAAGAGGAGTGTTCCCAAGAGTGACAGTCAATTCTGATTGGTTAGCAATTAATGAGAGAATGAATATTGCAATGTGGGGTTGGACTTGAACTTTGACTATGTCATTTACTTCTTAAGTTAACCCCAGCCTGGGGCAATCTATTTAAAGAATCTATCCCCACCCAAACCTGAGAATACAATGGCTGCCCCACCTGGGTGTGGTCTGGATAGAAGAAAAAGTTAGCTCAACCTTCAGAGACAGGTCTTGAAATGAACATAAAAGAAAAAGGGAGAAATCTGAATCTCTCCAAATCATTGGTTATTAATCATTTCTCTCATAGGAAGGCCTGAGTTCAAATATGACCTCAAGCACTCCCTAGGTATTTGACCATGGGTAAATCATTTAACCTTGGTCTGCCTTCATTTCCTCAATTGTGAAATGAAGATGATAACACCTACCTCCCAGAGTTAATGAGATAATACTTATAAAGCATTTAGCACAATGCCTGATATGCAGCAGGTGCTTAATAAATGCTTATTTCATTCTATTCCATACCTCTCCATCTGACTTGTGACTGAAACCTTCTATATGTGTTATTTCCTCCATTAGAATATGACCTTTTGGTGACTAGGGACTATCTTGCTTTCTAAATTGTATCTCCAGTGCTTGAGCATAGTGCTTTACACATAGTAAGCATTTTAAAAATAGTTTATTTATCTATTCATTCATTTTTTGGACCTGGAAAACCTGTTTAACTCTTGCTTCTGACACATATTGACTGTATGACTCTGGGTGAGTCACTTAACTTTTGGTGCTCTAGGTAACCCTCTGAGAGTCTAAGATTTAGAAAAGGTGTCAATCTACATTGTCTGAGGGGGTTTCCTCACCTGGGAGTTCCCTACACCAATATAATTACATGTCTAATCCCTATTCCTCTCCCATATAATTTTGAGACTATTGTAAGACTCTTAAGGACAGGAATTTAAATTTAGGATCATATGTCTTTATGGGTTGTAACAGATGTTCATTGAGGTCCTTTCCAACTCTAAAATTTCTTAGTTCTTGTGTCTAATTGAAAGTCAAGTAATGGGAATATGTATAATACTTGGCATAATTCATAATACACAATACATAGACAAATATATGAAAATGACTGCCAAGCATGTAGCACATTCAACATGCCTACATATTTGGATCTGTGGTCATTATGCCAACTATGCATGTAGTTTACCTTCCTGACCAGATCACACAAGCCCCAGTGATGAGAAGATATGTGCTTGTATACATACAAATGTATATTATATATATTCTTAATTTTTGTTAAACTCTTGAGTATGAATGATACTATGTTGGATGCCACACATAAATTTTGGGGGTGGTCTAAACCAATGATTTTAATGATATAGGTACCTCCCAGTGTATAAACTCCTTTCACTGACACAGATTAACAACTGCTCTGGCATTTATAATTTAAAAAGTTACTTGGGTCACTGAGTTTGTATGTTTCATATTTGGTCACGTATCCAGTGGTTTTTTTAGAGAAAGAACTTATTCCCTGGTCCCTATCCTTAAGTAATTTATAGGCCATACAAACAGGTAGAAATAGGGAAGGAATTATTTCCTAACATAGAATAGTATAGAATCATAAAATGATGAGACATGGATGAGTTAACAATTTATGGGCCATGACTATGTTGTCCTATAAAATCACAGAATTTTAAAGCTGGAAAGAACCTTAGGGATCATTTAGTTAAAGAACCATGGAAATAATCTACATGAGATTTGGTTTTTTCACTTGTCTACTCTATCCAGTGATGGAGGATAGGGCTGAGGACACTATATTCTAGATAGAGATCAAGGAAATACTTGACTAAAAGCTAATTTTCATTCTAGGTCACTAACTTATTTTTGGCTCAGCTAACTCAGATCCAGGCTCTGATTTTTTATATATAGATTCCCATCAAGGGATTTTACTTTACTATTATCCTGAGTTAATGACAACTAGGGCAGCTAGATGGTGTAGTGGATAGGAAGACTCCTTTCCCTGCGTTCAAATGCCATCTCAGATGCTTTACTAACTGGGTGACCCTGGGAAAGTCACTAAACTCTGCCTCAGTTCCTTATCTGTAAAATGAGCTGGAAAAGGAAATGGTAAACAACTCCAGAACCTTTGCCCAGCAAACCCCCATGAAGATTTGGACACAACTGAAAAACAACTCAACAATAATATGGCAGGATACATTGAATTGTCAGTAATGAAGGAGAGAATCACCAAAGATAAGGAATGGAGTTCCTCAGGGCATTAAATCCAGGAGTGATTTGCTCTCCAAATGCATTCTAGAGTTAGATATTCTAAGAGGTCTCAGCATATTAAAGATAGGTAGGCTAGTGTTAGCTAAGTATCAAAGGTGGGACTTCTATCCTGGCTCCCATAAAATATGCTCATTTGAATTGCAGCCTAGAAAATTGGATATGATGATACATTTCCTCAACATTTGTTAGTAATAACTGTGTGGTAGAAATGGTTCCTTTACCTGCAGTGTACAACTATATGGACATCAAAATACCCTTAGCTTGCCAAGTGAGCAGCATGGTTAGTAGTCTGTTCCGTGATCTCTCCAGTTATGTCAGCACCATGGTTAAAGGAATGACTTCTGGTAATGAAAATCTATTTGAACCTCCTTATTTATAGATGAAGCAACATAAGGCCAGAGAGGTTTGTGTGATTTGCCCAGGTTTGTTTAGCCCAATTGGCTTTTAAATCCTGTCTCTCATGAAGAGAATGAAAATGCAGTTTGGAGAGACAGTTTATATTTGTTCTTGTAGAGAATGAATCTGGGCAGTTAAGGCAATGCAGTAGATAGAACTCTGGGCCTGGAGTCAGGAACACCTGAGTTTAAAATCAACCTCAGACATTTACTAGCTGTGTAACCCTGGGCAGGTCACTTAACCTCTGTCTTCTTTAATTTCCTTAACTATAAAATGAGGATAATAATAGCACCTAAAGGAGATAATATTTGTCAACTGCTTAGCATAATATCTGGCATATGGCGTATGATTAAAAAATGTTTACTTCCTTTCTAAGCAAGAGATTAGCTACTGCTCTTGACTAAATTACCTGTAGGTTATGTTATCTCTGTTTGCTCTTTCCTCTCACCTCTTCTCTTCTTTGTCCTCTTTCTCACCTTTATTATCTATCTTTCAAGGGGGATTCTTGGATAAGTCCTGCTGGTGAGTTGTAGAGGAGGTAGACAGGTAAATTCCTTACCATCCCCTGAAGCATCAATGCATTAAGTAGCTCACTAAACTCATGCCTAGGATTCCTCTTGTATAGAAAAGAGAAGAAAATAGCCTGTATTTTTCACCTTCATAGTGACATATTTCCCTTGGCATTGCATTTAATTAGATTATAGTGAGTGTCATGCTGTGCTGGGCTGTGTTTTATTAAGACCAAAATGTGGCACCATGATAAAACATGCTGTAAGTCATGCAGTGCAGTGCAACACGAAATTTGTAGCAACACCTGTGTCTACTGTGTTTTAGATGGTAAATATCAATTCAAAATGTTTATGCAGGAGAGAAAAGGCCAGAGGAGATGCTGTAATCTAAGAAAAAAGCATCAACTTGGGCACAAAAGCCAAGCTCATGAGAGAAAAAGGGATATTATTCTCTCAAATTGTATCAGGATGCCAGGATTTAATGTTTCACTGCTATTCTAGCGATGCTATTCTAGGTATTCAAAACAGTTAGTGAAATAGTCATGGAAATATGGCAATATCATTCATTCATTCATTCCCATATTCATTATTTATTGAACACCTATACCACATGCATCATGCTGTCCAAGGTACTGAGGGATAGACAAAAGATATTAAACATCCTACTCACAGGATTTACTGTGTAGTTGATTTGGGATTATGTGTTGTAATATTTCTCTTTGTCATGTTCAGCATTAATAGACTTCTAGTTTGCTTCTATAGTCCAAGAAACTATACGAGATTAAAATATACCTTGTGATTCATTTCTTTTCTTTCTTCATTTTAATGACAGTATGTGCAAAAGTAAACCCATTTATTGCCATGATCCGGATCTAAATGACAGCTGGACACTTTGTGATTTGTATCTCTTAACTTGGTAATACACAATTTGCTCTTATGAGGTTTAAATGACCACTAGTTATGAGTGTTCTTACAGAAATATCCCTAAGAAAAAATCAGATTGCCTGGGGGAAACATTTTAGAGATTGCTAACGTCCTTAGTTCAGGGACAGAACTCTACTTCTGGACATTCTTAGAACATTATCTGATTTGTATATAACCAATATTCAACAAAAGACTGTCAATCACTTACTAGCAACAGTTTGTTTATTGGGTGAAGAAGTCAGGATGGGTGCTGCTTTGGTGTTTATGCTATTACTTTATGAGTCAAGTCCATTTTAGTCCTACGGATTGACTTTCTCGGGGATTTCAAAAGCAACATTCAAGGGAACATATTGAAAGCACAATTTCAGACCTTCCTCTCCATTTGATTCTCTTGGAGAAATGAAGCTATATGTGTTGCTATAAATTAGTTTGTACTATATTTTCTGCCCCCCGTTACCATCCCCCACAAAAAAGGTCATCATGGAATAAACCATTAAAAAGAAGAGATGCGATGGGATGGAGGTACTGTTTCCCCAAGTGCTTAGACTAGATCTGTTCTCTGAGACTACTGGCAGACAGGAGCAAAGTCTAACTACCTATGTGGCAGCTCTCCTTAATGAGTATCAGAGGTACAGAAAGGTTATGAAATGATGGAGCATTTAATAAGAATCGTGATGGAAAGCTGTTGCTATGTTGCATGTATGACAGAGATGTGATCCATCTGGGTAGTGAGTGTTTAGGAGAAAATGTATCAAGGTTAATGTTAATAGTTAAAAGTGTCTCAGCCCTGGAACTAACAAGAAGTTTGGCCCAGAAAATGATCTATTACTGTAAAACCAGATACCAACAGAAAGAGGACTGGTAATACTGACAGAATGTGATGAATAATACAGTGAGATTATACACAGGAAGAGGCTTCAATCTTGAGAAGGCTAATGAATAGATGACAATGATAACTCAGTCCATGCTGATAAATAATGACAAATGGCTGCAAAGAGGATTATGGGACTAATTTGTGTGCCATTCAGCATATGAGATTAAAAAAATGTCAAGAAGTCAAGTGTGTGTGGCATTAAGTATGAATGATAGGGAGGAAGATTGGACTGAGTGAAAGTCAAATCTGTGTGTGTCACTAAATATGAGCTGGCAGTGCCCAATGGCAGGTTGTTTTTCCCCTCAGTCCTTTAGTAGATCAAAGAGTACAGTTAATTGAAGCAAATGTGTGCATTCTTTTATGTAAAAATTAGTCAATATAAATAAAAAAGAAATTTTGAATATGGATAACATATTCAGAAAGAATCTTTAATGGGGCTTTTGATTTTAAACATTAAAACAGTGTGAGGAGTATTGATATTTGCCTCTAAAAATGAAAGACAGAGAACAAAGAACTCCACCAGTCAGAAGAGGATGAGAGTGGAATGGCAGATAATGAGGTACAGAGGATGCCCAGATACAAAGGGACTTAGATCTCTTAAAGGATAATAGACAAGAAAGAAAGTGCAGTGCAGATAAATGTGGAATAATGACAATGCATGAATCTTTTTCACTAAAGTTTGCATGTCACAAAACAGATGTAAAAACTACCAAGTCAAAAGGCCCAGCTCAGAATGCCATTAATGAACAATGACAAGACAGAAGACAAAATACCTATTTTTCCTATACAGAATATTTGATACTCATGAGTGGAACTTTATTGAATGCTTTTGTGTGTTTGTTATAGAGAGCAGAAGAAAGATGTATATGGCAGAGAAGCAAAATGAAATTCCTAGCTAGCTTAAAAAGAGAAAGAATTAAACTTGCCCTGTATATTGCTCCAGAGGACCATCCACTTAGATATTTAATGATATGGTAATCTTCACAATGTCCTACACAGTCCCACCACATGACAGAATTCCTTAAATAAACAGAATTCCCCATTTTTGGATAACCTTCTGTTATTGCCTGATGAGAGATTTTGATGAATGTTACATTACCTTGCGGGATAGTCAGGGAAAGCTCATAAGAGATAAAATATTTTCACATAAGGGAGCTTGTCCTTCTCTGGTTTACATTACACAAAAAAATCAGTCTGAATTTTTTCTATTGTATTTTGACTAGTTGTTTTTGTGTTGTATAGACACATAAGAACCAGAAGTGGAACTAGATGGTATGGCTGTTTAGACCAAAGATGGAAAGTGGATAATTCAGGCAGTTTATCTCTTCTGCTTTTGTCCCCAGTATCTCTACTTCACCCAAGGCATTTGTTCTTAAGGGTTCTGTTAGGACTTACTCTAAGCTTTTTAATTTAATAATTAATGTCCAGCTTCTCAAGAGACAAAGAAAAAGAGGGGTTGAAGAGGTACAATATAGAATTCATGGCAGAGAATGCTGAAATCTAATCTGCTACTTTTCAAAATTCTCTTTCATTATAAATAACCCTTCCTGTGATTTTTATTCTCTTGATACTATTTTGGCCCCAGGTTGGAGGTAGAGTTTTTGTATGCCCAGAAAATCCCCCAACAATTTCCATCTGAAAGGGAGTGTAGAATTCTAGGACCAAGGTTGGTTCAGCTCAATTACTTTTGAGAATCCAGTAGATGGATGATTAATTCTTATTGTAATGCCAGCTGTGTGACCATGGGAGTCACTTAATCTAACTGAACTCTGGTTTCTCAGGATTGCTGTGAGGCAGCTAGAAGTGCTCCTCCCCTCCACCTTTGCATGATGTACTAGACTATGAGCTCTTTAAGAATAAGGACTTTCTTTTGCATTTCTTTATGTCTCCAGGGCTTACTATAATACCTTTATTATATAATATGTATGTAATACATAGTAGGCACTTAGAAATATTTGTGGACTGACTGTATGGAAAAGTGATTACTCATAATACAACTTAATCTCCTTTTCTGGCTGCTGAGGCACCCAAGTGGTATATCCATAGAGTCCAACCCAGGAGTCAGGAAGACTTGAGTTCACATTCAGCTTAGAGAAACTCACTAGTGGTGATCCTTTACCTTTATGTACCTCATTTTGCTAAGCTGTACAATGGAGATAACATTAGCACCACTGTCCTAGACTTGTTGTGAAGATAAAATGGGGTAATATTTGTAGAGTACTTTGTAAACCTTAAAAGAGTACTATATAAGTACTAGCAACTATTATTATTACTTTGTGTGTTATATAAAAACTATGTAAGTGAGCTTATTATCCAAGAAAGTAAAAACACTGAGAGGAAGGCCTTTGGAGGAATTTGGGAGGATTTGGAAAGGAATTGCACAAGATTGGAAAGTATGAACGATGGGTGAGATTGTGTCATGCTCCCACGCTGCAGCAGTGATATTTCTCCATTCATTGTTCCTTACCTAAATGTTCTCTACTCTGCTTCTCTCCTTAGGTTCATGGGTTTCTTCACATGAATATATGTGCTTCTCAGTGCTTTTCAATCTATTTCTTTTGTGTAACATATATGTTCTTTCATTGCTATACTTCAGTCCTTTAATTGTATCATACTAACTCTCAAGTATGAGTAAGGGGAAATTTACCTTCTCGCACTGAAATATCTACTTTACCTTACTTATTTTGCACATTTGTATCTTGTTGTCAAAGATCTTAGGTCTTACTGTTCTTCTTGACTCTTGTCTCTTTTGAATTATTTGTCTTTTCTGCTGATACTCTTATTTCTATGCCATGCCAGTTACTCTCTGTTGAATATGTTTGCATGTATATGTATGAGACATTTTTTCCTTCTGTCATTTTCAGTTTAAAATCTTCTTGACTAGATTTATACATCTCTAGACAAATATATTTTTTACAGGTCCTCATTAAGTATATTCTAACTCTGATCCAGAACCTGCCTTTCCCTTATTTTAATCTGTAGTCTAAAAATTCAAATCCTCTACAAGGGATCTTAGTACCCAGGTACATCTTAGCTAAATGATCATTTCCAGAATCTGCCTTTTTACTTCTGAAGCCTCTGCCTTACATCTATACCAGTGATGAAAACAATAAACATGTCCATAAGTACTACATTTTCTTACTCAGATTTTACAGTCATAGATGAGTATTATATTTAGATTTAGAAGAGACTTTAGATATCACATTATCTTAAACCTTTAATTTTTGCAGTTGAAGAAACTGAGACTCAAGAAAAGGGAAGAAACTTTTAAAAACATCATAAATCTAGTAAGTGGCAGAGCAGGGATTTGAATCCAGGCTTTCTTGACAATAAATGTTATTTCCAATATACCATATTGTCTCTCCCATATCATGTTGACTTCAAAACCCTGTGAAATGCTTTCTAGCATCTTTCTGGCAGTATATATATTTTTTTCTCATATGAAGCACTAGAAATTCATACCGGTCACAAAAATATGAATAAAACATTTGGTAAGTACTTACTATTTGCAAAGCACTGTTTTAAGTTCTGGGAATACAAGTAGAGAAGCAAGACAGTCCCTTGTTTTAATGAGTTCATATTCTAACTGGGGAGATAACACACATATAGAAGGTTTTAGCTGAAAGTTAGATGGAAAAATACAATCATTTTTAAGGTGGGATGGGAAAGCACATGAGAATGATTCTTTTTTTAATGTTATATCCATTGATCAAATCATATCAGTTTCTGCTGTTGAACCATTTCACAGTGCCAAAGACTGGTAATGAGCATTTTCTTTGCTGAATCTTTAATAGCTGTGGCTGTGGCACCTGCAGAAGCAGTTGCCAGGCTACATCTTTACAGGAGTTGCATCCCAGGATGTTGCTTCAGTGTGCTGGGAGCATTGCAGTTTTAATTGGTTCATGTTCCTAGGGATTACTCCATCAGGGTCTGAGAGGAGATGGAAGGCAATGGTTGGATATGTCTGGCACATATTATTTCTTGTTTCTACATGAGTATATTTGACTATTTCAGCTACTCTGTTTTGTCCACTCCATGAATGATAGTTGGTTAGCAACTGGTGTACATGGCTGGTCTCTGCTCCACAGTATTGAATGGAGTCTGCTTGAAAATAGATATACTTATGCGGTTAGACTTCCTTTGTTTTGTCTTGTAGCTGGGGTCCAGAAGGTTTAAGATCATATATTGACTTTCTATGGTTTTGTAATCCAGACTTTGGTTTGGAAGATATGTTGAATGCAGTAGGGAAAATGCATGCTGACCTGAATGGAATTTTTCCTCTGCTTCAAAGGTAAGAAGTTGGACCCTGGGATGTGAGTGGAATGTTACACACTTTCTGTTTCTTTCCATGTTACTATATAAATATATATATATATATATATATATATATATATATATATATATATATATATATATATATATATATATATATATACACCCTCACACATACATACATATATGTATGTGTGCTGGGGATGGAAGCTCAATTCCATGTGGACAGTCTGGGGCGGGTAAAGGTGGGAACTTCTAAATCTTTGAGTTCTCATGAGGCCCCCCCAGGAAATGACTGGGAATCAAGGTGAACTGAGCTATCTCGTGTATTTCCGCCTCTTCCCGTGAGAAACGTGATGGGAGAGAGCTCTCCCCACCCTCAAGATTGTCCCGGATCTGGGCACACCTAACAGCACGGTATTCAGATGCAAACTATGCAGCTGGAGAACTTAAGTAGCATCAGGAAAGCCTGAAAGTTCTCTTGGTGGGAGGGGCGCGGAGCGGACAGGACAGAAGGCTCCGCTTTTCCTCTCTCTTCTCTCCCCTCCCCCTCTCTCCCCACTTATACTTCTACTTCCAATCTCTTATTGTAAGATCTTTGCCTCCTTGGGAGATTCTTCGCTCCCTCCTAAGGAAGAATTCCCCTGCACTTGTAACTAGACCCTGAAATAAAGCTCAACCCTTGTTCGACTCTGGAACGTCCTTTCTCTCATACGAGCATCCGGTTTGGCCAACCGAAGACCTCCGATAGAGGTAAGGGAAGACTCGGGTAGCCCTCAGGCCTCTAGGCCTGGCATATGTGTATGTATATATATTATATATAGTCAAATATAAACTGTTGTTTGACCAAAACTATGATCTTGAATCTCCTTTCCAAGGTCCCATTATTGTGCTTTATTATGGCATGGAGGTGTCCCTGAGTTCTTGATAACTATGTCAGTCGAACATAAGCTCAGAAAGATTCTACCACACTAGAAAAGCTTTAAGAATAGTTCCGATAACAGAATATTAATAGCTTAATATGGAAGTGTTCATTCCCAGTAGACTGGCTACATGATGATAATTCTCAAGGAAAAGCACCACAGGAGACAAAGAAAAATGTAAAATGACCATTAGGACCCTCCTCCTTCCTCTACAGTGATGATGGTAGAATGATGGGGAAAAGAATACAATAGAGTGATAACAGTGTAAATATCATACAGTTTTCAGACCATGTATAAACCATAATTTGATGTATTGTGTTCTATAAGTAAGGTCCTTGTCCAAGACCAATGAGTGGATGTACTGTTGGATCCTACTAATGTTGAAATTTTTGCTGTATATGTAACCAGAAAAAAGTTACAGTTAAATTATGTCTCAGGATATTCTTTGGAGAAGTAATGAGAGAAGTTGACTTTTTAATGTATTATAAGGATAACACAAATATTATTTTATATATATATTTAATATATTTATTATATATTTTATCATTATATATTACAATATTAGTGACAAACCTTTACAAAAATGCTCCCTAAATGACCATGCATGAAAAATGCAGCTTATTTGCCACAGTGTTAAGGATGAAGGAGAGAAATGATGCAAAGAATTTGATGAGGCTGTCCAAATTAAATCAGTATACACTAGGATACTTGATAACATCAATGCAAAAGTGAAAATGGAAAGAATTATATGGGAAAGCATTATTAAAAAAGAGGGGATGAAAGGGGCCAAAGACTTGTAGACTGCACTGCATCCTTATGTTTTAAGAACATGAACAGTTTCTTTGAGAAAAGAATTGATAGGCCAGGGCATAGTGAACACCAAATAATATCAAAAAGTTGAGAAGAGGTTGCATTTTAGCAGACAGGAAAAGACTTATTGATGTGCAAGTTATCCCCAAATCAGAGGTTGGCAGTCAGATCACTGACTTCTCAGAGTTAACATGAGATTTTGCAAAAGGCAAGAAGAAAAAATAACAAGAAATAACGAAGTATTCTTCCTTCTAAAGAATTAATTGAAAACAAAAAGTGGGAAATGGACATTCGTCCCACTTTTCCATCTACATATCTAAATCATCAAGGATTATTTGTTTTTAACTTTTATTTTTCAATTGATGACTTTATTTTTCTCCCCCTTCTGTCCCTGACAAATTTAAAAGAAAATACACACTTGTAACAAACATGAATAATTTTAAGCAATACAAATTCCCATATTGTTTATGTTCAAAAATACATGTCTCATTCTACATCTTGAATCTATCACCTTTCTGTTTGGAAGAAGGTAGCATAGATTATCACTGGCCCTCTGAAATCATAGCTAGTCATTATATTGACTGGAGACATTAAGCCTTTCAAGGTTATTTATCTTTAAATGTTATCATATCCATTTTCCTCTTGGTTCTGCTTGCTTCACTCTGTCTCAGTTCATTTCATTACTATAGTTAACAATTTTAACACCATATCAAACAATGGTGATAATGAATATCCTTACTCTAACCCTACCTCATTGGAAAAGCCTTAACTTTATCACTGAATGGGCATTACCCCACTTTAAATGAGTACCTGAAAATACCTTAGCCTAAAAGGCCAAGGTCTCCCATTGTATCCTGGGCTATCTCAAGTCATCCTGATGAATATCTGGCCACTGGATCCAGATGTCTCAGGAGGAGAAAGTGAGGCTGTCAACCTTCCACAGCCCTCCCTCACTCAAAACAAAGTCAAGTGCAAGTCATGTCATCATTTCTCTGATGTCAAGATCCTCTTCAAAAACAAAGGACAAATACAACAACAATAACAACCTCACTGGAAAAGCCTTTACTTCAATCACCATTACACACAATTCTGGCTCTTAGTTTTACATAAACATTATTAATTCTTCTGATTTCTGGTGTTTTTTTTTTAAACAAATGGATAGTTAATGTTTTTAGATTACTTGAAACATCAAAACTGAAATAACCCTGTGTAATGACTGTCTGATTTTAAACAACAAATGAGTCACAAAATAAGGCACATGAATGTGATAGTAGAGATACAGGGAAGAGTCGGTCTTCTTTTATGATTTCTTGAAATATGATTTCTAGGCACTTTGTTCATGGTTTTCAGAAAGTCCTTTGGTTCTTAAATGATTAATCCTTGATCTGTTTTCTAGGTATGCTGTTTTTCCAATTAGATATTTCTTGTTTTTTTCTTATTTTTCCATCTTTTGACCTTGTTTTATTATTTCTTAATGTTTCATGCAGTCATTGATTTCCATTTTGCTAGTTCCAATTTTCAAGCAGTTATTTTCTTCAGTAAGGTTTTGTACTTCTTTTTCCAAACTGTTAATTTTCTTTTCTCATTTTGCTTCCCTAGTTGTTACCTCTTTTCCCATTCTTTTTGCTACTGCTGTCATTTGTTTCTTAAAATCATTTTAGCTACTTCTTTAATATTTGCTTTAGCTCTTCTAAGAATTTTTATTGAGCTTGTGACCCAACTGCATTTTATTTTTTAGGTATTATTTGTGGATGTCTTTTGAGTCATTTTCTTCTGTGTGTCTTAAGCTTCTCCATTGCCATAATAGCTCCTTATGGTCAGTTTTTATATTTTCTCATTCTTTTATCATACTTCCTGACTTCTGCCTTGATGGTAGTGCTTGACTCCGCATACTTCTGGGGGATGTCAGGCTTGTCTTCTTAAGCTCTTCTACTGCTTTCATAAATCTGGCTAGGGGACTGCAAGTTTTCTATCCTTCTGAGATGGTGCGATCCAGGGGGAATTCTGTTCACTGTTCTCTTAGTCTGAGTTTTCTGCAAGTTCTTGACCCAGATTTGGGCTTATTGGCTTATTTCTTGTTGGGAGTTTCACTAGGCTGCTGCTTTACTAAGCTACTATTGGTCTGCTGAGAGGCTCTGTAAGTTCAGAGTGACTGAACTACTATCTCTTCCCTGATCTGGGACACTTCTCTGCTCCAGGGAACAGAGCCACACAGCTATCATGTGTTTCCTGGAACTTCCTCCATACTTAATCAAAACTAAGGCCCCTTGCAAAACTCCTTCCCATCCTGGATGTGTTGCAAAATGGTACCTGTTCCTGCACCCAGTGCTTGCTTAGGCATCTCCTGGGATCTCTTTTTGGTGTCCTGTTTTGACTCCTCTTTCACTCCCTGGGTGCTGGAATGCTCAGAGCCTCTAGAACTATAGCCATATGCTCCTGACCTGATGTCCTCCCCTCCGCAGAACTCTCTGTCCATCTCCCTAAGCCACTCTCAGTTGGAAAAATGACTCACCATGATGACTTCTTGACTTTTCCTAACAATTGGATCTGGTGTACTCTCTAGGTCTTTGTTGAGGAGGTGTAGGAGAGAGCTGGGCTCTAACACTTACTCTCACTCTGCCATCTTGATTCTATTTCTCAGTCACTTTAGTTTCTGTGGCTTCTATATCACACTATTGACTCATCCTGGCTGGAAGCTTTTTTTCCAGACCAACTGTTATGTGACTATGCTTTTCCTATATGTACTTACAAAGTTTATTGTGGTATAAGACTTTTTATTGATCCTCATTAAATTTATTTATTTACCTTTCTTCAGCTTTTGTTTTATTCGGTTCAGGATTTTAGGCTACTGAGATCTTTTCGGTTCCTGACTCTGTCATCCTGTATGTAAGTTGTATCTCTCAACTCTGTCATCTGCAAATTTGATTAGCATGCAGCTTATGTAATCCAGTGATTAAAATATTAGACATCAGAAGACCAAGTACAGATCCCTGGGGCTTTGCACCAGTGACCTCTTTGCAAGCTATCATTATACCATTAATGACCAAGATTCTTTAGGTCACTGAAGCAATTCCAAATCAAAATCATCCAGCTCACTTCTCTCCATCTTTTAAATAAGAATAGTATGAGGGCTTTTATCAGGTATACATATATATATATGTACATATATTACATTAATTTTCTTTATTTTGTACTGAAAGAAGTTTAAAGGAAAGCTATCTTACAGCATCTTCTCTTTGTGCTACACAGGGTTCAGAATAGTGGGAAATTATTTTTAAAAATCTGTGTAAGCTCTATTTATAGTATTTCTCCCACATGTGAGTCATAGGGCCTTATCAAACAAGAAAATGAGGTTATGAAGTTAGCCTGTCATGACCTGTTCTTGATGAAACCAAACTCTTTGTGATCATTATTTCCCTTTTGATATGTTCACTCACCATATATACTTAAGAATCATTCTAGGAATCAAAATCAAGCACATTGCCTTTCAGGCTTGAGCCACTCTGTCTCCCTTTCTCTCTCTGTCTCTCTCTGTCTCCCCACCCCCTTTAAATATCTGTACATTTGCCCTTTTCCAGGACCTCCACAATCTTTCAGAAATCACTGACAGTGACTCAGTCATCACATCTCTTAATTCTTTCAATACCTGAAGAATTCCTTTTGATTAGGAACTCCTTAAAGCAGCTAGGTGCTCTCACTCTCTATCTCCTTACTTATTTGGACTATCAACAAAAATTAGGCATTCTACTCTGTTCTTTTCAATTCAAAGATTTATCCTTTCTACAAAGAAAACAGAAATAAAATAAAAATTGATCGGCTCTGCCTTTTGTTTGTCACTGTTATCATCTATCAGATTGTGAGCTCCTTGAGGGCAGGGACTACATTTTATCTTTTCTTTTCTATCTCCAGTACTTCACATAGTGCCTGCCACATAGTAAGTATTTAGTAAATGTTTACTGATTGATTGATTTATTGCTTGTCCTTTTCATCCTATGCACTGCCCCCCCCCCTCCCAATATGACTACCCTCTCTCCCAAACCCCATCTTTTTATTTTCTTAGTTTTTTCTATTAGTCTCAGCTCCCTCTGAGCTTAAGCAATTTTGATACTCTTTTGGCAGGACAATGGCTTACGGTTGCACCTATATTCTCTTATTTGCCCTTGTGTCTATTCTTTTGCACAGGACATTGAAAATCTAAGTCACATGGATGATTGCTCTATGCATTGGCATTGGCCTTTTAGACAATCTACTTTTTCCCCCTTTCAGAATGTTTCTCTTTGGAATTGAGAGTTTCCTTCTTGACAGTTTCCTGTACCTCCTGGGCTGACTTCCTCTGTGGGGTTCTAGATATTCTTCTTCTCTTAGACTACTTTCCTTACTCAGGGTCCACTATGGGTTACACTGTTGTTTTCTAGGACTTAGTCAGGGGTAGGGAACCTGCTACCTCAAGGCCACATGTGGCCTTTTCGGTCCTTGGGTGTGGACTTTTGACTGAATCCAAGTTTTACAGAAAAAAATCCTTTTATGAAGGGGATTTGTTCTGTTAAGCTTGAATTGAGCCAAAGGGCCACACTTCAGGACCTAGAAGGCTACATATGGCCTTGAGGCTGAAGGTTCCCCACCCCGACTTAGGTGCTTCATCTCTCTCTCTGAATCTTTCCTTACCACTGATAATGGAAAATCAGGAACACTTGTTTATGCTGGAGGGCACAATGTCTGAGGAGAGGACATAGTAGCTAATGCTCAATGTATGTGCTTCAGAATTATGAGAGGCCATCCTAGAACACTGCTTCATCAAATAATAGCCTTGAGACCATGGAAAAAGTGAGAAACTGAAATACAAACCTGGGTTGAACCTCAGTTTGCATTCTGTCTCTTCCACTTATCAACTATGTCTTTAGGTAAATTACTTAATTTCCCTGACTCAATTTATCCCATTATAAAGTGAGAAGATTGGACTAAAGCAGGAGTTCTTAATTTTTTTTCCCACATTATAATCTTCCTTGGCAGCAGTTTGGTGAAGCCTTTGGATCGTTTCTCAGGATAATATATTTAAATGAATAAAATAAGAAGATTATAAAGGAAGCCAATTATAAAATAATTGAAAATAGAAAAATAAAGATATATCTTTTCTTTTCAATATCATAGACTCCCCTGAATTTTTTCCATGGACTACTATGGGGGTCTGTGGAGTTATAGGTAAAGAACCCCTGAGGTACATGATTTTGACAGCTAGGTGTCCCAGTAGATAGACTGCTTGGCGAGGAATCATGAAGACTTGAGTTCAAATCCACCCTCAGATGCTTACTAGCTGTGTGATCCTAGGTAAGTTCTTTAACTTCTGTTTGCCTCTATTTCTTCAACTGTAAAACGATAGTACCTATCTCACAGGATTGTTGTGAGGATCAAAGGAGATAATAATCATAAAGTGCTTAGCACAGTGCCTGGCACATAGAAGGTGACATTAAAAATGCTTATTCTCTTTGTTTTCTCCCTTAAAGTCTCTTCCAATTTGAAATCTATGATCCTATGATACTCTTGATAGGGATGCAATACAAAAATAAAATAGTCATTTTAATTATATTTTAAATGTTTCAAAATTAGTGATCTCTTTATTGTACACATGACACCTCTTGGTTAATCAGTATGTTTAATTAATCAGATCTTCCTAGTACTCTGCTTTTCTTGGGCTAATGAAAGTTTCCCATAGATTGTTATTCCTCGTGGGAAGGGACCTATCTGCTATATTCCTTGCTTCACTTCCAAATGCATGTGACTGCAGATTTAGACTTTTTTTTTAGGCAATAAGGGTTAAGTGACTTGCATAAGGTCACTCAGCTAACAAGTAGCTGAGGTCACATTTGAACTCAGTTCTCCTGACTCCAGGGCTGGTGTACTATCCACTGTGCTATCTAGAAGCCCCATAGATTTAGACTCATAAGGAACCCTAGAGGATATTAAGCCCACTCCCTCCCACCTCATTCACAGATGAAGTAACTTGATGTCATGGTCCTCTTCGAGAAGGAAAGACAAACACAACAACAACAGTTTCAGAAGTGCTGTGACTTAACACCAGGTCACACACATACTAAATGCTGGGATAAATGAAAATTCTAAGACAATTTCTGAGTAATTAATAATTAGTTTATTAATTAGGTTAGTCAGTAATCAATAAATTGATGATCAGAGGTTTCTCTTATAAACAAAGATCCCAAGGGAGACCTTGAAAAACCTTAAATTCCTTCTGAAAAGGAATTCATCTGACAAGTGAAAATCAGCTTTTATTGGTGGACCTTTAACAAAGAGGTGGGCTAAAAGCTTTCAGCTCCTGCTGAGGGTGTTGGCTTGGTCATGAGACTCAGCAGCCTTCAGCAATCTGGGCAGGGGAAGCCATTTCCATCTGGATCTCTCTGCTTGGTTTTCTCCTTTACAATCTGGGTCACTCTAAACTTTAATGGACCAAGGACAGGAATTCCTTTCTTTGGGGTACAAGTTTGCTCAGACTGGATTCTATTTATACTTTAAACAAAAATTTGGTCTCCTAGTTGGGTGAAGTCCCACCCAAAATTGACAGGATGGCTAGGGGCAATATCATCAATCAGCCATGCCCTTCAGAAACTGATTAAACTTAACAGGAGTTGAGCCTTTACAGAAAATAGAAAAGGTGGATTATAATAATTAGTTATTAATATAAAAGTATAATATTAATTTCTCTCAGTGATGACTTTTTACCTAGGGCTTTATCCTAGGTTCTCTGACTCTGTAGTTCTTTGACCGTGTCAAAAAGGTGGTGGAGGCTCAGATAATATTTTGTTGACTAACTGACTGAGATGAGATGTGTTGTGACGGGCACATTTATTTATGATTATTGCTTGAATTTGGTTTCACAAGAAAGGCTTATGTTGTTGACTCCTATTGCTTGGTCCCAATGTAGAGTCACACGGCATTTTTTTTTTACCACTTCTTGTAGACCCCAGGATGATTTACGGTCTCTCCAACAATAACCACAATTCACATTTTTATAATGCTTTAAGATTTATTAGAGCACCCTGGCTTTTTGAACACTGTACCAAGAGAATCAAGAACTTTGTTAGATCTTCCCAAGATTACATTTCAGTGATGCAAGAACCCATCTAGCTCATTTGGCAAAATGGATTGTAGGGGAATTAATTTTTTGGCCACAGTAATTGTTGAAAATCATCTAAGAGAGGAGTCGTATTCCTTGTCAATGGAATGGACATTCACACCACTGAAATCAAAAGTCATTGTTTTCAATGTAGTATTATGCAAAGCATGTATCTCTCAACAACTCTTTGAAATCAGTAATACAAACACCACGAGGACTTCAAGGCTGAAAAAGACTCAAGTCCTCATTTTATGGGGACCAGAAAAGTTAAATGACTTGTCTGAGGTCACATAAGTAATTGAGGATTTCTACCTAAGTCTTCTGATTCCAAATCAGGGCGCTCTTTTCACTAAAACGCTGCCTCTGAATTACACCATGATGCCCCTCACTATTTTTTATATCCCCACTTGCAGATGAGCCAACTGAGACTCAGAGTAGTTAAGTGACTTGGCCATGGTCAGATACTTAATAATCAGAGATGGGACTTTAACCCAGGTTTCTCAGATAACCAATGTGAGTTCTTTGATTTTTTCCTCCTTTTAACTGTAGGCTCCTTGAGAGCAGAGACTGTCTTCCATCCCACTGTACTTAGTGCCTGGCACCTCACAGACACTTAAAAATGCTGGCTTATAGACTGACATTGTATCTTTTATCTCAAAAAAGTCAGAAATTAGATTCTATGCATTTTGCATTCTAAAACTGGGTGGGTACTCTTTAGGTAACTGAAATACAGTAGGAAACAGTGCAAGTTGCTGGAATACATACATGGCTTTGTTTGATTTTTCTGTTTAATTCTGAGACTTTCCAGAGGCATGATTAATGGCGGGTGGTGCTTCTAACCTGCTGCTTCATCAGCTGCCGGCCGTCCAAGGTTGCTCTCAGACTGACCCTGTCTACCTGTTGAGATGTTTTGCACTAGAATATACCAATCAAAATTAAAATGTCTCAGAAATAATCAAATGGTCCAGACCCAAAGGTCTAGGTCTTATCCTTTTGACTTGCCCACATACTGGGCTGCAGCTCAGGAAGTTTGTGATGCCAGAGTCTGATGTGGTAGAGCTGACTGCCTCTGCTGGATGGGAGCACCTGGAAAGTTTAATGAGGCCAGATCTGTGCATTGCTGCCTGTTGATGGGGGGTCTGGCATGTCAGAGAATTTCAAGTTTAAGGACAATGAATCTGTCATGCTGTTTGATCACCATAAGACAGTACTTTACAGTTTTATGGATGAGTCGGTCATTCTTTATAGGTTGTAAATTTTAGCTTGCTATACACAGGGTTGCTTTTCCTCTGAATAAGGGTATTTATAATCTTTCAAAGCCTACAATTCCTTCTTGGTCTCTTGTTTTGAACCTTGACTGGCCGCTGGCTGGGAAACTTCAGGCTGTCTGGGTTTGGGTTGTATATTTTAAAGTCACTTTGTCTAGACATTGGTGTTGGAAACACATGTGGCTCTGTTGAGTCTGTCACTCGGGAGATGAATTTCTTTATGGATGGCTTGACATCATTAATTTTAGCCAAGTTTGAGTGTTGTAGTTTTCTCCTCTAATAGGCTGGATGTGCTCTGCATTACTAATTCCACATACCCAGAAAATCTAAAGCATTTGATAGATGTATGGCAGGAAAATATTACTAGTTCCCATGCTGAGTGTCTGGAATCTGGTTACTATTTAAGGTTTCATAGGTCCTAGTGGATAAAACACTGGGTTTGGAGTCAGGTACATTTTGGTTTGACTCCTACCTCTAATAGTTGCAGTATGGGGTGTAATGCAAGCCATTTGATCTCTCAGAGCCTCTGTTTCTTCATTTGTAAAATGGAGATAACAATAGAAACTATGTAACCTAGCTATTGTGAGGCTCAAATGAGACAAAAATGTATGAAATGATTTGTAAACCTGAAAATATTATATAAATATGAGCTATTTATTATTGTATCCAAAGATTCTGTTCGAAAGCACAAATTGTCTTCTCTATCTGGCCTACAGTTTTCATGTTTGTAATGCGAGAACATGATAAGCGTGAGCAGATTCAGTTGCAGAGGCTAGTCCTGACACTTCCATGCTTTAGTTTGGGTGGACATTGTATAGAAGGAAGGTAGCTTTAGTCCATGGACTTGAAGCTAAGAGATGTAGAAGTTCTCAGAAAACCCACTGAAGAAATAATATGAGTTAGTCAAATGTTCCTTGGGTCAGTTTTGTATTTTCAGATTGTGAATGTCACAGATCAATTTTCGTGGAAAATTAGGGGTTTACATCCATGTTGGATTGGGATACTGATGACTGGATCTCTTCAATGACCCTTATATTATGGAGGGTAGTAAATTTCAGCATTCTGGATATGAAATCCCATCTATACTGTTCATATCCCTTCCAGTTCACTCTCCTGTCCGCTCCACCTCTAAACTGGCTGCCTTGTGGGGCACCAGCCCCTTCTCCCAAGGATGATTCTCTTGGAGACTTATTTGATGATTGGTGAGTCTTTGCCTGAAACCATCTCCCTAGAGGAATCCCAGTCCCATTGTCATGGTGCCTTCAGCTTACTCTCTGGTTTACTCCGCCTCCACACTGACTGCCTGGTCCCCAGTAGGTAACCTTCTTCTCTAACCACTTCTCCTCCTTGCTTCTAGCTTCCCTTTATGTTTTTGTCCTTTCTTATTCAAATGTCAGTAGGAACTGACTTGTTTTTGTATCCCCAGTGCTTAGCAGAGTGTCTGGCATCTGATATGTGTTTAATAAATGTTCTATCTATTCTCTATTTCAGCTCAATTAAAAAATTAAACAATTAAATAAAACAATCAGCTCAATTAAACAATAAAAAATTATTAAGGGCCTACTATATGCAAGGCACTATTTCAGGCATAGAGGGTGAAAGATTAAATTAAAAAGCAATTCCTGCCTTCAAGAAATTTATAGCCCCTTGAAGAGATTGGTTGTTTTTTAGTTGTGTCCCCATTTGGGGTTTTCTTGGCCAAGATATTGGAGTGATTTGCCGTTTCCTTTTCTAGTTCATTTTATAGAGGAGGAAACTGAGGCAAACAGGGTTAAGTGACTTGCTCAACATCACCCAGTTAGCAAGAGGCTGAGGCCTGATTTGACCTCAGGCCTGGCACTCTATCTACTGTGCCACCTAACTGCCCACTGGAGAGATACCACTTGTATATGTTTTCGTTTTGATCTGGGCTTGTGATTTCATAGTTAGGAAATCATAACGTAGGAAACCCTCAGTGTAGAAATTCCTTCTACAAATGCAAATAAGACAACTCACCTTCCTTTATAGTGTTAGAGAGCTGCCTGGAGGCAATCAGAGGTTAAGTGTCAGGCCTGTAGTTACCCAGCAAGGATCTATTAGAAGTAGGGGGTGAATCCAGGTTTTCCCAAGGTCAGTGCTGTATTCACTTTACCTTATAGTCTGTGAACATGTGTTTAGATAAGTGAATGCTCCATAATTTGAGGAAAGAGAGAACACTACCACTGGGGATCCAACTGGGATCAGAAAACACTCTTAAGGTAGGGTGTGCCAGTAAGTGTTTTACAACTGGCTCTCTGCCAAAAACAAAAACAAAAAATAACCAAACAACAGCAAAAAAAAAATGGCCCTACAAGGGGACTTTTTAATTGAATCGGCATTTATTGACATTTTTTCTTAAGTTTAGACAATCCACAAAACAATGAATCAAGCTTTCCCTAATTAATTTCTGAGGCTTAAATGCTCACATAGAAAATTTAACAATGGACTCCCAAGCCTACTGGGTTTGCTCCAGCATATCCCTGCCTCTCAGTAGAAAGGGACCTTTAGTTTGAGCCTGGAAGAAAGCTGAGGATTCTAAGAGTTAGAGGTGAGGAGGGATAGTCTCTATGGAAGTACAGAGATAGAATGCTGAGTTCAGGCAACTTCTAGGACACCAGCTTAACTGGAATGTAGAGCATCACATAAGGTTACTAGAATAGATGGGTCCATATTATGGAAGTCTTTAAATGACAGATTCAGGGGCATCTATCTGCAGGGCATCAGTAGAACCAGAGATCTTAATGATTGTTCATTGTTCTTATTATTCAAAGAAATTTACCTGAGTTCATTTATTTAACAAATGATCGATAGTCCTCTTAATCTGGGAGCCTGAAGAATATGATGTACTTTTTAAAATCTCAAGTCTAAAGAATTTCATCATAGGGTTTATTTTTTTCCTTTTGGTTTTATGAATTGGTGCTTCTCTTTTCCAAGCTCTTATTTGTTTTTACTTCATTTACTCTAACCTAATAAATATCCATTAATTATGCTGCAGCTCAGCAGCAAAGTGGAGAAAATGCAGGACCTAGAGTCGAGAAGAGCTGGGTTCAAATATGACCTCAGACACCTATTAGTTGTAAAACCCTGGGCAAGTCATTTCACCTCTGCCTCAGTTCTCTTAACCATAAAATGGGGATAATAATTATACTTAACCTTCCAGGGTTGTTGTGAGGCTCAAATGAGAATATTTGTAAAGCACTTAGCACAATCTTAGCACATATTAGATATTTCATAAATCCTTCCTTCGTTCCTTCGTTCCTTCGTTCCTTCGTTCCTTCGTTCCTTCGTTCCTTCGTTCCTTCCTTCCTTCCTTCCTTCCTTCCTTCCTTCCTTCCTTCCTTCCTTCCTTCCTTCCTTCCTTCCTTCCTTTCTTCCTTCCCCCAGATATCTTTCCAGATTCATATCTCATTTTTCCTATTTAGTAACCTTCTCCCATAGGCAGAGGATTCTATTCACTTTTTTACTAATAATCATTATTACCAATACAACTTTGCCCTTACATTTTCTTCTACTGGTAGATCCTTTCCCCTCCCTCTTCCCCTTATCTATTCCTTCTCCTGTTTTGTCCAAAACTAACTCAGTTTTTAAGGTACAGTTTAAACCCCATAATTCTATCGTCCTAATTCATATTGGACTCTTCCATCTACACTATGTTTTAAAAATAGTATCATTCATTTAGTATGTGATCATATATTGCATACAACATTGATATCCACATTACATAACTTTCCACAGTTGTATGTCTACGTTACCCAGCTAGATTGTAAAATCCTTCTTGAGAACATAAAGTCTGCTGTTTTGCATGCTTCCATAGAGGCTACCATAGTACTATGTACATAGGTGTCACTTAATGAATAAATGTTTAGTTGGGTTGGTTGTTGTCCTTCATTTTCAAAGAGGACCAAAATGACATCACCATGATAAAATGAAATTTCAGTGTGTCCAACTGTGACTGATCAGACCAATACGAGCTCAGAATGCTCTACCACACATTGGGCACCTATAATGCATGTGAATATTTGGGGTGGATACTCCAAATTTGTGCATGCTACATTTACTTTGTGCTGTCTCAGTTTTGCTTTACTCAAAGAGCACAGCACCCTTTCTGATGTGGGCATGCCTTGCTGACTGGTCCTGTGCCAGTGTCTTCCATGTTGCACAGTCAAATCCAAAGTTCTTGAGAGAGACCTTGAGAGTGTTCTTGCATCATTTCTTCTGACCACCATGTGATTTCCTGACCCATGTGAGTTCTCCATAAAATAATCTTTGTGGCAAGCGTGTATTTTGCATTTGAACAACATGGCCAGCCCATCAGAGTTGTGCTCTCTGATGCATAGTTTGAATGCTTGGCAGTTCAACTCGAGCAAGGATTAAGAAGACAGCATTTAATTCCATCAAAAGCAAAATACAAGCAAAGCTTAGAGAGATGCAGGATTCCTGCCTCAGTAAGAAGGCAGATGAAATTCAGTTTTATGCTGATACTAACAATCCAAAGCGCTTTTATGATTCCCTGAAAGCTATTTATGGACCAAAAAACCTATGGTGCATCATAACTACTCAGTACTGATGGAGTCATATTGATTAGTGATAAGGACATGATCCTAGAGAGATGGGCTGAACACTTCCATAGTGTTCTCAGTAGACCATCATCAATCAATGCTGAGGCCATTGACCATTTACCTCAGGTTGAAGTCAATCCCTTCTTAACTTCCAACTAAAGAAGAGGTTTTGAGGGCCATCAGGCTCCTTTCATGTGGCAAAGCGCATTTAGGTTTCTGGATAATGCACAAAGATCTCGTGCCTTCCCAGTCACCAATGGGGTGAAACAGGACTGTGTGCTTGCTCCCATGCTTTTTGGCATGATGTTTTTGGCCATGTTGACAAATGCTTTTAATGAGGATGAACATGGCATCAAGGTCAACTACTATACTGATGGTAAGTTCTTCAGTTTGAAAAGGCTACAAGCCAAGACCAAAGTGGAGGGAGTATTGGTGCATGGTTTTCTGTTTGCAGATGATTATGCACTCAATGCAGCCTCTGCAGCTGAGATGCAACAAAGTATGGATCAATTCTCTGCTGCCTGTGTTAATTTTGGCCTAATAATTAACACCAAGAAAACACAGGTGCTCCATCAACCACCACCACACCATTCATATGTGGAACCATTAGTTACAATAAATGGAGAAGTTTTGAATGCTGTGGATAAGTTCACTTACCTTGGTAGTGTACTTTCCAGGGATGTACACATTGACAATGAGGTTGATGCATGCATTTCCAGAGCTAACTCAGTTTTTGGGAGTCTCCAAAGAAAAGGTTGGGAGAGAAGAGGTATTAAACTCACTACCAAACTGAAGGTCTACAGAGCCATTGTGGTGACCTCACTATTGTATGCCTGTGAAATATGGATAGTCTACCAGTACCATGCCAGGAAACTGAATTGCTTCCATTTGAACTGTCTTAGGAAGATTCTGAGGATCACCTGGCAGGTACCAGATACTAATAAATAAATATTTATTGAAAGATTGAATAAAAAATTGAACTTAACAAACACCTTTTCAAAAACCTTAGGATTATGAAACTTCAATTCAGTTGACAAAGTTGATATTGGCTCAACTCAGTGGTAACTTCTTGATTCTGGTTTTCTATATCTTTCTCTAATGTTTTTTAGGTATGTGGATCTAAGAACACAGGCAACAACTTATTGGCAATGCCCAGTAGGATTCTGCTATTTGCCAATCATATTGGGGGAAGGTCAATATGTAAGTTATAAGTATGCTAAGCACATTAGGCTGGGAAAGGAAGGAAAGAAAAGCTAGTTCTAGGAGTCAGTGCTGTTGGATTGGGGATAGGTAGTCAGCAAAAGTCTAATTTCCCTTTGAGAGCTGGTGTGATAGAGTGGAACAAAGTACAAGCTTGAGATGAGACCTGGCTCTATCTGTTACTGCCCTTCTTTCTGCATCTCAGTTGTTTTCTCTTGTAAATTGGTGGTAACAATATCTTCTCTATCTCTTTCATGGGTTTATTGTGAGGATCAAGTAAGTGCTTTGACTAACATGAGCTATATACCATCATTCAAATGTAAAGGGATAACATTACCAGGTGGGCTATGGAAGCAAGGATCAGGAGACTATACTGAAGAAGTAGAAAGTCAGTGAGCGGGATGCCACAGGAATGTAGGCTATGAACACTGGAGTTGGAGTTCAAAATATGGGTTCATTCAGTTAACTTTACTTTTTAGTTATTTTAGAAAAATAATTCAAAGACTGTTTTTTGAGCCTCCTCTTCCTCAGTGAAAAATGGGAATGGATTATACTACCTGCCTTCCATGACTTCTGAGAATTGAATGGACTAATGCTTTCCAAAACCTTTTTAATTTTAAAGCCCTCAATAAATGCAAATTATTTTTGTAGCAAAAGACATTAAGAATTACCCCACAAACATGGTTTTCTCTAAAATCAAATGGAAAGGATATAAACAGGAAAAGCAGAGTGCATTACATTTTTTTTAGAACCCCTGAATGATTCTCATCAAGTCTGTTGACTGATTTCTTTCAGGTCCACCATAATTTCTTTTGGGTTCTGGGAATGTGTTTGGGAAGAGACCTGTTTGATTGATCCTTGGCGCTAGATGATGGAAAAGGGCATTTCAGTATCCAGGGGCCATGTCTGTGACATGGCTTGTCTCTTCTTCAGCATGGCGTGACTGGGGGTCAGGCAGATTGCTTTGCCTGATAGAACTCTCATTTTCCCAAGCTGTGCTGTGCACAGAGCCCTAATTCAAGCCATTTCCCCCATTAATGCCACCTCTGCTCGAATGCCTCATTGCATACCAAATGTCAAACTCTAATAGGATAATCTGGCTTTAATGGAGAACAGACAGCTAGGCTGATCAGGTGTTAAAGAAGGATTATTAATGAAAATGAGAAAAGCAGTATATTTAAGAGAGAATGTCAAATGAAGAGAACATTGGGACAAGATAATGGTCCCCTGCTGCTAGCAAAGAATGGCTGCAAAGGCAAAGTATCTGCTTTCAAAACAGACCCAGTGATGCTTTATCTAGGCTGAATGGAGATCACACCTTTCAATGGAGGAGGGTAGCAACTGTTCTGAGCATTAGATGGTTTTTAAAAAAATTTTCCTTACAATATCTTGGTGACAGTATTGAGGATTGGGTAGTGGAGGCAGGCAAGTGCATCATGCAAGATCCTTGAGAATAGAGACTGTTTCCTTCTGCATATTTGTATCCCAAACATCTAGCCCAGTGTCTGGTACATATCAGACTTAAATGCCTTGTGGTCGATGGATTGATTCCTCAATCTTCAATCAACCTCTAGGAAGAATTGATAGAATCAGTACAATGAGAAACAGTAAATGAGGAAGGTCCATGTGGGTTTGGCAAAGTCTCAAAGCAAAAGATGTTGTTGGGAGGCTGGGAGATGATGCCATGACATGCAAGTGAATTGTATTTATGCAAGGGAGGCTATGCAAAGTCACCAGCATCACTTTCTCCTCTGGAGGAATCTTGGTCCAGTGGTCAGATACAGATCAGGATGACTGGAGATGGCTCAATGGGAGATCTTGGCCTTTTTAAGCTAAGGTCTTTCCCAGGTCTCAGTTTGACTGAGGCAATGCCCATTCAGTGATTAAGGCTAGGTAAGAAATGAGGCAGAGAATGTGTTCTTTACCTGTTCAAAAAAAAATCAGCCTGGGAGGGGAAGACCTTCATAGTTTCTGACCAAAACAGAAACAATTGCTATGTGCATTCACTCTGAACCAATTAGGGCTTAAACAATGCCCAAATGAGGTTTGGCCTGTGACCAATTGGCCAATCAATGAGAGTCAGAGTGATTTGATTGGGTCAGGGGCAGCCACTCTCTCTATAAAGCCCTCTGCAATCTGGTTTCCAACAATGTCATTCAACTGAAACCGTTCTCTCCAAAGTTTCTAACAATATCCTAATGATCAGATATAATGGCCTTTTCTCAGTCTTCATGTCTTGACCCTCTGATACATTTAATCCTGTTGAGATCTACTCTTTCTAGATAGTCCTTTATGGATTTTTATGATATTCCTCTCTCTCTCCTGGTTCTCCCCCTACTTTGTAAACATGGCATCAAGGTCAACTATCATACTGGTGGTAAGTTCTTAAATTTGAAAAGGCTACAAGCTAAGACCAAAGTAGAGGGAGTGTTGGTGCATAGTTTTCTGTTTGCAGATGATTGTACGCTCAATGCAGCCTCTGCAGCTGAGATGCAACAAAGTATGGATCAATTCTCTGCTGCCTGTGCTAATTTTGGCCTAATAATTAATACCAAAAAAAACACAGGTGCTCCCTCAGCCATCACCACACCATCCATACGTGGAACCATCGGTTACAACAAATGGAGAAGTTTTGAATGCTGTGGGTAAGTTCACTTACCTTGGTAGTGTACTTTCCAGGGATGTACACATTGACAATGAGGTTGATGCATGCATTGCCAGAGCTAACTCAGTGTTTGGGAGTCTCCAAAGAAAAGACTGGGAGAAAAGAGGTATTAAACTGACTACCAAACTGAAGGTCTACAGAGCTATTGTGCTGACCTCATTGTTATACGCTTGTAAAACATGGACAGTCTACCAGTGCCATGCCAGGAAATGGAATCATTTTCATTTGAACTGTCTTAGAAAGATTCTGAGCATCACCTGGCAGGATAAAGTACCAGACTGAAGTCCTTGCTCGAGTTGAACTGCCAAGTATTTAAACTATGCTTTAGAGAGTGCAACTCTGATGGGCTGGCCACATTGTTTGAATGCAAAATATATGCTTGCCAAAAAGACTATTTTATGGAAAAACTGGGAAGAGAAATGAGAGAGATGAAAGAAAAGCATGAAAAGCAGATCAGCTCCCTGCTAAAGGAGAACTAAAAAAATGTTGAAGAAAAAAGTTGGAGAAATTAAAAAGACTATTTTATGGAGAGCTCACATGGGGCAGGCAATCTCATGGTGGCCAGAAGAAACAATACAAGGACACTCTCAAGGTCTCTCTCAAGAACTTTGGATTTGACTATGCAATATGGAAGACACTGGCACAGGACCTCTCAGTATGGCATGCCCACATAAGAAAAGGTGCTATGCTCTTTGAGCAAAGTACAATTGAGACAGCACAAAGTAAATACAGGATGCGCAAATTTGGGATATTCACCCCAAATGTTCACATGGACTATCTGTGCCCAGCCTGTGGGAGAGCATTCCAAGCTCGTATTGGTCTGATCAACCACAGTTGGACACACTGAAATTTCACTTTACAATGGTGATGTCATTTTGGTCCTCTTTGAAGATGAAGGACAATTAACCTGGTTCTCCATCTACTTGTCTTGTTGACAGTTCTTCTTCCCAGTTTCTGTTGCTGATTATTTATTTATTTATTTATTTATTTATTTATTTATTTTTTTGCTGATTATTTATTACAGTAATGTTTACCAATTGTGGCTATATAATCCTAAAATTTTGTCCTGGGCCTTATTCCCTTTTTTCTCTATTTTTGTTCTTGTTCAGTCATTTTCATTTGTGTCTGACTCTGTGACCCCTTTGAGGGTTTTCTTAGCAAAGATACGGGAGTAGTCTACCATTTCCTTCTCTAGCTCATTTTGCAGATGAGGAAACTGAGGTAAGCAGGGTAAAGTGATTTGCTCAAGGTCACATAGCTAGTGTCTGAGGTCAGAATTGAATTTGGGAAGGTGAGTTTTCCTGATTTCAGACCCAGCACTCTATTCGCTGTGTCACCTAGCTGCCCCTTTTTCTCTATATCAAGTTTTTAACCTGAGGTCCATAAACTTCTTAAAAGTAGTTTTTATAAACTTTCTGATATTTTGATTGCATTTCAATACAGTTAGTTTCTTTTATAATCCTACACATGTAATTTTATGCATTTAAAAGCAGTATTCTGAGTGGGGTTCTATAGGCTTCACCAGTATCATCAAAGGAGTCTGTGACATAAAAGGTTAGGAACTTTTGTTCTACATCCTCCTTCAGTGTCTGTATCGGCTCTACTGGTTTCAACTATCATCTCTATGCAGATCACACATACACACATGCACACGCACACGCACACACACACACACACACACACACACACACACACACACACACGGTTATAGCATCTATATAGATCTGGTCTCTCTCTTGAGTTCCTGTTCCACATCACTAATTGCCTACATTTCATACTGGATGTCCTGTAGGCATTTCAAATTCATCATGTGTAGAACATAAATCACTCTTTCTCCCCATGAAATCCTCCCTTCCTCCAAACTTTTTCCCTATTAAGGGCAGCACCATCCTTCCTTGACCTACATTATTTGCTGAATTCTCTTAAAAGCCTCCGAGGTAGGTAGGACTGATATTATTACTTCCATTTTATAGATGAAGAAATAGAGTCTCAGAGAGATTTAAGTGGCTTGTAGAAGGTCAGAGCCAGAACTAGAATCCAATCCATTGCTCTCTTTCTTTTAAAATTCAAATTAAATTTTCAATATTGTATCCTGAGTCCATCAACAGACATAAACACTTCAACATACAAAAAAGAATAAGAAAGGGGCATATATAAGAAACTAAATTTCTGTTAGATATAGTTTGCTTTTTAAGAAATATGTATGTATATATAATGTACACAAATGCATATGTTTTATATATATACACATGTGTATGTTTATAACACAGACATAAACATACACAATTTAACAGTGTAATGGAAGGATTGGCAGAATTCTGTGGTTATTGGACAAAATAGAAGCAGAGACCTAACATTTTCTGGTGTGTTAAGGTTTACCAAATGTTTATTTTTTTCCTTTTTTTTTTAAAAAAAATATAATTTATTAATTTCTCAGTTCTTAACATTCACCTCCACAAAAGTTTGAATTCCAAATTTTCTCCCCACCTCTCCCCACCCCCATCCCAGTATAGCATGCACCCTATCCACCCCTTCCTCTAGTCTGTCCTCCCTTCTATTACTCTTCTTCCATTCCCCCTTCCCTTCGATTTTCCTGTAGGGAAAAATAGATTTCTGTACTCCATTGCCTGTATAGCTTAATTTTCAGTTGCATGCTAAAACAATTGTTAACATTCATTCTTGAAGCTTTGAGTTCCATATTCTCTCCCTCCCTCCCCACCCACCCTCATTGAGAAAACAAGCAATTCAATATAGGTCATACATGTGTAACAATGCAAAGCCCTTCCATAATAGTTATGTTGTAAAAGACTAACCACATTTCCCTCTGTCCTATCCTGCCCTTCATTTATTCTGTTCTCTCCCTTGACCTGTCCTCCCATAACAGTGTTTGTTTCTGATTATCCCTTTCCCCAATTTGCTGTCCCTTTTATTATCTTCCCTCTCCTATCCCCCTCCCCCCTTGCCTTCCTGCAGGGTAAAATAGACTTCCATATCCAATTGAGTGTGTGTTATTTCCTCCTTAATCCAAATCCCATGAGAGTAAGGCTCAATTATTTCCTTTCATCTCTCCCCTCTTCCCCTGCATTGTGAAAGCTCTTTCTTCTCTCTTTTATGTGAGATGTTTTGCTACATTCTACCTCTCCCTTTCTCTTACTCCTAATACATTTCATTCAACAGTAAATTTTATTTTATTTTAGGTATTCTCCCTTCATATTCAGCTCACCCTGTGCCCTCTGTCTATGTCTTTGTATATATTTATATGTATATGTATAAATATATACATATACATAGATACATATATGCACACACATATACACATGTCCATATACATATATACACATGCATAACACACATACTCACGTGTACACATACATGCCTGCATGTATAATACATACATACATACATACATACATATTTCCTCTAACATATATATATTCCCTCTAACTACCCTAATACTGGAAAAGGTCTCATGAGTTACAAATAACATATTTCCATTTAGGAATGTAAACAGTTCATCTTTAATGAGTTCCATAAGCCTTCTCTTTCCTGTTTACCTAGTCATGTTTGTCTTGATTCTTGTATTTGAAAGTCAAATTGTCTATTCAGCTCTGGTCTTTTCAACAAGAATGCTTGGAAGTCCTCCACTTCATTGAAATTCCATTTTTTCTCCTGAAGTATTATGCTCAGTTTTGCTGGGTAGGTGATTCTGGGTTTTAATCCTATCTCCTGTGACCTGTGGAATATCATATTCCAAGCCCTTTGATCCCTTAGTGTAGAAGCTGCTAAATCCTGTGTTATCCTGATTGTATTTTCACAGTACTTGAATTGTTTCTTTCTGGCTGCTTGTAATATTTTCACCTTGACTCAGGAACTCTGGAATTTGGCTATAATATTCCTAGGTGTTTTCCTTTTGGAATCTATTTCAGGAAGTGATTGGTGAATTCTTTCAATTTGTATTTTATCCTCTGGTTCTAGAATGTCAGGGCAGTTTTCCTTGATAATTTCTTGGTAGATGATGTCTAGGCTCCTTTTTTGATCATGGTTTTCAGGTAGACCAATAATTTTTAAATTATCTCTTCTGGATCTATTTTCTAAGTCAGTTGTTTTTCCAATGAGATATTTCACATTGTTTTCTATTTTTTCATTCTTTTGGTTTTGTTTTATAATTTTATAATTTATTGGTTTCTCATAAAGTCATTAGCTTCCATCTGCTCCATCCTAATTTTTAAAGAACTATTTTCTTCAGTGGGCTTTTGAATCTCCTTTTATATTTGGCTAATTCTGCTTTTTAAAGCAGTCTTCTTCTCATTGGCTTTTTGGATCTCTTTTGCCATTTGGGTTAGTCTATTTTTAAAGGTGTTATTTTCTTCAGCATTTTTTGGGTCTCCTTTAGCAAGCTGTTAACTTGTTTTTCAGTATTTTCTTGCATCAATTTCATTTCTCTTCCCAATTTTTCCTCCACCTCTCTTACTTGATTTTCAAAATCCTTTCTGAACTCTTCCATAGCATGAGACCATTCCATATTTCTTTTGGAGATTTTGGATGTAGAAGCCTGTACTTTCATGTCCTCCTCTGATGGCATGCTTTGTTCTTCCTCATCCAAAAGGACGGAAGAAAATACTTTTTCATCCAGAAGGTAACCTTTTATAGTTTTACTTTTTTCCCCTTTTTGGGGGCATTTTCCCATCCAGTTACTTGACTTTTGAATCCTTTGTTAAGTGGAGGGTTTACTCTAGGGACCTGTAAGTTCTCAGTTCCTCCAAGGTGGCACATTCAAGGGAGAGGAGTTTACTCCTCTCCTGGCCTGCACTCTGGTCTGGGAGTAACCATGAGCACTCTTTCCTGCCCAGGATCTTCAACTAGGATTCCCTCTCCAGAGCCTCTACCAGCTCCACCATGCCAGAGCTCCTCATTCCCCCAGGACCACCACTCAGGACTGAGACCCAGATCCACTATTTGATTCCTCCAAGATCTTTAGGCAGGGTCTCCAAAAGAGGATATTGCTGCCTCAGTTGCTACTGATGCCCTGGGGCTGGGGCTGGGGTCAAACTGCACACCCCTCTCACCCAGGTGAAAGAGCTTTCTCACTCACCTTTGAAGCTGTCTTTGGCATTTGTGGGTCGAGAAATGTGGGAACTGCAGTTGCTATCCATGATTCTGCACCCTAAAACCTGCTCCAGTCTTGTCTGTGCCATGCTCCAAGGCTGCTCTGCTCTGAGTCCAGTACGACAGAATTTTCCTGTAGGCCTTCCAGGCTGTCTTGGGCTGGAAATCTCTTTCACTCTGTTGTTTTGTGGCTTCTGCTGCTCTATAATTTGGTTAAAATCATTTTTTACAGGTATTTTATGAGCTATGAGGGGAGAGCTAGAGCAGGTCTGTCTTTCTACTCCACCATCTTGACTCCACACCCCATGCTCAATTAAAAAAAAAAAATCTTGTTTTAACTCCACACAGCAAGCCTATGAGACAGGTACTGTAAATATTGTTATCCAGTTTTTACAATTCAAGAAATTAAGTTCATGCAGTGGAAATATTGAGAAGGATTTGAAGCTAGAGGTCATGGGTTCTAATTCCTGCTTTACCATTCATGATTTTTGTGACCTTTGGCAAGCTGATTAACTCAGTTGGGTTTCAACCCCTTCATTTGTAAAATGATGGAGTTAGACTCAGTTATCTGTGAGGTTCTTTGCAATTTTCAGTCTGTGATTCTCCAAATCTCAGAAAGGTTAAGTCTTTTGCCTAGGGATTCACACAACTAGAAAGCTGCAGAAAAAAAATTTGAACCCTGTGTCTCCTGGATTCAAATCCAGTGTGCTTTTTTGACTACAATACAGTATACATTTGTCACCAATTAGAATATGTAATAATTATCTTTGACCAGAACACAGAGGATGAATTTAAATTTACTTTTGGCCATCATCAAAGATGCTATAATGTCCATTTCCTATCCACACACTACTTCCTCCTTTCTCTCTTTCATCCTTCCTTCTGCTGCTTCTTTGCCCTCTCTTGTCTTTTTTTTCTTTTCTTACAAGAACTGAATATAATGATGAAAAATAGAGGACTGAGAATTGTACAACAGAGTATTCCAGGGCCAGTCACAATTTCACTATTAGATTAGTTTATAGACCACAAATAACTCAATGACTTACATCCACAATGCATTTCGATTTGCCATCTCTCATGTTTGGAAGTCTTATTGATCAAATGGCAAGAAGCACAGGACTATTAAAATAAATCTTTAGTAGTAATGAGAGCCCTGGAAATACATTCAATTGTACGAACTTGAACAGTATCAGTAACACCAACCCAGCCATGAGGAAAATACGATTTGTTAGTTGAAGGCAGGATGGATTTAACAGAAATTGTTCTCCAGTGTGTATTGTATTGGGTCTCTATTTTGCTCTTAGCTGTTAAATGATTGAGCAATGATCATTTTCTCCTTACTCAGGCTGGCTCATACATTTTATTAGAGGATAAGGTTTGGTTGTTCTGTGAAAAGGATTTTAAGGTAATTCTTTGCTGCAAGGCATTCAGAGTAGTCTAGGGACAACATGAACCAACTTTTTGAAAATTATCAGGAGAGTGAATGGGCTCAGTTTAGAAGCAGGTTGGTTCATTTATTCTTAAAATGAAGAAACATGAATACTCTTGCTTGTCACCTAGTTTGGTCAACCTGTGACTGCCAGCGTAAACTTGTGACTTCCAGGATATGAGGCATAATTACCTAAAACTCAAATAAGAAAAGTAATGGCTAGCATTTATATAGTTCTTAAAGATTTGCAGAGCACTTTTCAGGTTATCTTGTTTGATAACACAACAAACAACTCTTAGACAAGAGCCAGTATTATCCCCAATTTATAGAAAGGGAAACTGAGACCAAGAGAGGCTAAGTGATTTACCCAGGGCCACACATCTAGCAACTGAGTGAAGCAAGATTTCTTTTAGGATCTTTCTAACTGCAAGTCCAACACTCTATACACTCTGCCATGTAGCTACTCTTAAAGGACTGCAATTTGCGGATCTTCCTGGATGGCTTATTGAAAAGGTTTAAACTTAGTCATGCTATGTCTGATCCAAACTTCATCAAGCCTAAAACATTTAAAGCAGTACTTTTTTTTTGGTAGTAGTAAGGATTGGAAGCAAAGTAGATGTCCATTGACTAGAGAATGGCTAAAAATTGTGGTATTCCATAAAAAGTAATGAATATGGAGACTACCAATAATCATGAGAAGATGTATGAACTGAGTCAGAATGGAGTAGGCAGAATCAGCAAAAATATGTATGTAGTATGATAATGAGAATGTAACTTGAAAGAACAACAGTAATGAAAACAAGAACCTGGATATCATATAACTGAAATCATCAAACAGCTCTGAAGAAGAGATGAGAAAATGCACCTCCCTCCTCTCTCTCTTCTTTGGAAGGTGCGGCATTTTGTCTATACTCTTAGACACAAATGACGTTGGTTAGTTTTTGCTGGAGTGCTGTTCCCTCTTTTTTTCTTTTTTATTCTTTGTTTCAAGGGAGGTAAACATCTGGGAAGGAGCAAAGGGATGCACTTGGAAATGAAGTTGATGAAAAATCAAAAGAAAGCAATGCAAATTAATTTTAAAAAATCCCCATCTATTCCCTATGGCACTCATATAAAATTGGGCATATGGAGATCCTTAGTATAATATTGAATGGCAATACCCCTACACTCCTCATAGCCTATCTTGTTTCCTCTTCCCAGGAATTTCCTTTCTATTTAGATCTTTTAAAAATTTTCTAAAATGCATGACAACTATTTTGCAGACTTTTCTTTGTGGTAATGCAATGAAATAGCAGACTTTTAAAAGCTAGTGTCTTTTTTTCTAAAAAAAATTAAAACCTTTTAACTTCATCTCCATTCCCATAGATACTGAAAAAAACCCAAACAAATAGAGATGCCTGAGTTTTTCCCCAAAGGCTGCCTCTGATTAGCTTTGGTGGATATTGAGTACCTTCAAAATTCCTACTAAAATTGAGCTCCTTGAATGTAATTTATCCTTTGTTTATCCTCTTGGGTGATGAGAATAGACATTTATCTGCAACTTATATTACTCCAGCTTTATTGAACAACTCCACAAAGATTATAGCATGGTTCCTGGTGATGCTTCATAACAAGCAAAGCCAGTGCAAAGGGTGAAAATTCCAGAGAGTACTCCACAACAAGCACCTGAATTTTTAGAGGAAAAAAAGGGAATGCTTGATTGTAATTTGGAAAACATCTAGGGATGTTAGCACATTTAATTTTCACACACAATAGGTAGGCACTTACCTAAACTTCTCCCCACTAGGGTGAAGAGATTAGTTATGGAGAAAAATACCTTATAGCCATAATGAGGCTTTTCTTTTTCTTTTTACTTAAATAGATTTGTATTGATACCTTTTGTTTTTACATTGCCTAGATTTTCCTCTATATTCTGCCTCCCCACATCTCCCTGAGAGCCATTCATTAAAACAAAGAATTATTTTAAAAGAGTAAAAGAAAGAAAAAATTCAGTAAAACTTCTTAACACATTGAAAAATATGTTATATGCAATGTTCTACATCTGTAGATAGCAATGCCTGCAAAGGAATGTGTGTGTGTGTGTGTGTGTGTGTGTGTGTGTGTGTGTGTGTGTGTGTGTATTCTTTCCATGTCTTCTGTCTGGGGTCAAGCTTGTTCCTTATAATTTGCAACATTCTTTTTTTTTTTTTCTATTTAGGTTATTGCAGTCATTTTGTGGTCTCGCTTGTTTTTCTTTGCGTCAGTTCATAAAAGTGTTTCCATGCTTTGTTCCATTCATGTTCATCCTTTTTTATAGCGCAGCAACATTTCATTGCATTCATATACCACAGTTTGTTTAGCCTTTCCCTGGTCAATGGTCATCTTTTTTGTTTCCAGTTTTTTTGTTATCACAAAAGTGCTGCTATGGATATTTTATTGTTTATGGTGCATTTCTTTTTGTCAATGGCCAACTTGACATTTGCCTTGTATGTGTCTAACGCTAGAATCTCTGGATCAAAGAGTATAGATATTTTAGTCACTTTATTCAGCATTTATTTTTCAATATCATTTTGAGATATAGTAATGGAATGGAGTAATATGGATATCTTTCAGAGAGAATGTCTAAAATTTGTTCTGTGTCTGGAGTAAACCCCTATAAGTCCTCCTTTATGGGAATTTGTATGTTTCTTTCTTCCAACATTTCTTTTAACAAATGAAATCTGGCTTAAAAAAATAAAGCATTAGGGGTCTAAAGAAGAAAATCAGGGTGGTGGGGATAGAATTGTGGTGTTTTAGATCTTAGACCCCTTTTTGCCTCTTCATTCCCTGCCTAAGAAATGATGAAATAAAATTAGACTAGAGGTTGGATTAGCTGTTTCTTTCTACGTGGAGAGCACACTATAGAAAAAGATTATCAATCTAACCTAAAAACAATGATTAAGTATCTGCTATGTACAAAACTCTATTTGCCTCAGTTTTTTCATCTGTAAAATGAGGATAATACTTACCTCCCAGGGTTATTGTGAGAATCAAGCGAGATGATAATTCTATAGCTCTTAGAGCAGTACCTGACACATGGTAAGCGCTATATGTTGGCTATTTATTATTATTATAAAAATAGGATAATATTTATAACACTTTGCACAATACCTTACCTATAGTAGGCACTCTCTAGATGCTCTTATTGTTATCATCATTTAGGCATGAGGGGGACTGTGAAAATAAATGAGCCTTTGTCTCTGTCCTTGGGGACCCTATAATCTTACAGAAGAGAAAGGACACGTACAATAACTATCCTAGATAATAGAATAGCAAAGGTACAAAAAAAATGTGAAATTATCTATAGAGGACCTCCCAGCTATGGGGATCACATATGGCTTCATGAACTAGGTTGCACTGAAGCTAGATCTTGTAGAATGGGAAAGATATCCAAAAGGTGGAGAAGGGTAGATGCATCCCAGGCTTTGAGGGTAGTGTGAGCAAATTCAGGGAGGAAAGACAGGACAGGCTAAGTGAGTATTTAGTAACTCTACATCCTCTAAGGTTTGAGTTCTGGTTTTACCCCTTAAAAAAGCTACTTACCTGTTTGAGTCAGTTTCTTCATCTGTAAAATGAGGCTAGATATTCTGCCATGCTCCTTCTAGCTTTGACAGTCTGAGTCTGGGGAGTGGGACATAAAGAGAAATGATGGGAGTTAAGACTGGAAAAAGTTAGGTTGAAGTCAGATTGTGGGGGGCCTTTAATGCCAGATTAATGAACTTGGTCTTTATTTAGTTGTCAATGGATGCCTATTGAAAGTTTTTGACTAATGAAATTATTAGCCTTTTGAAAATTCTCTTCTCCTTTTTGAATAGAGATGTAGGGAGATACTTATGATTTCACCCGTACAGGGAATTCTCAGATGAGGAAACTGCCTCTGCCAGTGCAGGTCAGCACCTTCTCTGAAAGGAGAGCCTGAAAGTTGTCTAGAACACTGAGAAATCAAGCACCTTGCCCAGGCTCACATGGACTGTTAAACATGAACTTGAACTCAGGTGTTTCTGTCTTTGAAGCTGACTGTCAAAATGAAGGTGTTGAACTAGGTAATCCATAAAGCCTCTTCTAACCTTAAATCTTATAAAGGCTGTGTTTTGGGAAAGTTAATCTGACAAGGGTTTTTACACTTTCTTCATTGAATTAGTCAAAAGGAAAATTCAAAAGAACCTATTATTTATTATTTGTAAAGCCACTCAAAAATGTATATACCATAGATTTACAGAGAAGAGATTATATAGGTAATAGAATTTGTTTCTACAGTTTTTCTTGCACTTGGTTTATTTTTAAAAATAGTTTAAGGAAGATGCTCTCATTATCTGAAACTACTTGGGGAGAAGACATTAGACACATTTTCTAAACATTATCCCTGAGTCAGTTTTCTTTTCTTGCTGAAAACAAGACTTGAATGGTAGAATTTGGCAGCAATGTACTTACCTGAAGTGGATTCCCTCCCCATCCCCTCTGCATTTCATTTACTCCTCATCTTCTTGCTGATGGTTCAGTAGCTCCCTGACAGGACCTCTCTTCTTTTTTCCAATGCTCATGTTCTCTTTTAATCAACCATCCAAACAAAGGCAGAAAATGCAATTTTACTCAGTCTTCTGCTGAAGTGAGTTCCTTGCATACAGATTATGTAAGGCTAAAGAAATGCCCAGGGTTGAAAACACTACTGAGTAAAAAGCTCAATGCCAAAGATTTTGGAGACTGAGTGGAATGGGGGTCTTAATTGTGGAGGGAGGAGGGGTGATTAAGATAATTGAACCAGGACTGACAAGCAGGAAAACTAATGCTCAACTCTGCATGTGGAATTATCTACACAGGACCTTGTTTCTATAGAGTTTAGATGGATGGTAGATCTAGTCTAAAGCCCTCATTCTAAAGTTGAAGAAACTGAGGCCCAGAGAAGGGAGAGTGATTTTCTCAAGGTCAAATATTATATATAGGCAATAGATTTAGAATGTTAGAACTGGAATGAACTTTAGAGATCCCTTATACATAGTAGATGCATAATGTATATTGAAATAAATTGGATTGCCATGTGTCACCAGGATTTCTACTAGAAAGTAATTCTTTAAGGTTGCAGATCCTTGCTTTTGAGTCTCCAGTTGTGGAAATATGATATGGCATTGTTAATTCAGTACACAGAAGATAGATATTAGGAGTAAATTAGTGCCATAGAAGAAATGCTTGTGCATACTGGGGGAAAGTGGTAGGACAAGATATAGCATTGGTACGATGGAAAGAGTGTTGGAGTCTGGAGCCAGAGAATATGAATTGTGCCACTTACAGTCACTGTGACTCTCCAGACCTTTAGTTTCCTTATGTATAAAATGAGAGGGTGGCACAAGATGACTTGTAAGGTCCCATCCAGAGTTAATAACATGATTCCTGTGTTAAGTGATGTGGGAAGAGCAGATGAATTCCCTGGGGAAGTTAACATCTTTGGCATTCAAATGCTAGATGAGACTATAGCCAACCATTCAATTGGTATCTTGGATAATTAGAATGATTGTATGGCACCATTTAGTTATATGATTGTATGGCACCAGTTGGTACTGATGACATTATTTCAGGAAAGATGTTGGTCAGGATATGATGGATAAATATATATACATAGATATATATTTAATGCTGAATGTGATTTTGGAGATCATTTCATCTGACCCTCTTATTTCACAGACCAGGAAATGGAAATCAGAGAGATGATTTGAAACTAGTATCAAAAAGCATTGAAACCAGGTCTCTGTTGCCAAATTAAGTGTTGTTTCTACCATACTGTATTATCATGTTACCTTGCTTTATTATTAGAGGTGGGCAGGGAGTGTCACCTGCAATTGTAAGTAGCCCAGTTGATTACTTTGGTCTGTGATAGTTGCTTACAGCCTGCCATACTTCTAGGCCAAACATCATTTTTAGAGTTTCAGAGAAAATAACCCAACTTGTCCTTTATTAGAGTAGAAATATAGGACTCTCAGTTGGAAAGCCAAGCCAAATGCTTGTCTAAATCACATCTGCTATTTTCCTGACCAGGATTGCTTTTCTCCTCATGACAATTTCAGGGGACCAATTTGGTCCTTCTGCCTTTTGACTGCTGTGAATATATTTTCAAGAAACTTGGGAAGGGAAAATCCTCACATTTGAATTATAATGTTTATCTTTGCACATTTAATTGTTTTTCTGCCTGCTTATTTTTTTAGACAAATTTTCTTCATATTCCCCGAGACTACTTATATTATTTTTAGAATCCATTCTTATTGCTTTCTTATTCTTTTCACATTCTTACCTAACTACGTTGCCCTCTGTAGACCTTTAACTATAATTCAAATGCATTTCAATTATTTCCTTTTCAACTTTTTTCTTGACTATTTTTCCTTTTTTCTGTAGTTATTTTCCCCAACACATTACAAAACTCTAATTAAAATTCCTTAGCCATTTCCTATTTACTCTAAATTTGACTTCCAAATGTCACCATTCTCAGTATCTTGCCCCATTTCACAGAAACTTTGAGCTGGAAGATATCTTAAGAGATAATACAGTCCAACAGCATATTTTACAAATGGGGAAATTGAGGTTCAAAGAAACCAAATGCTTTGCCTAAAGTCACATAACTAGTAAATGCTGGTTGGATTATTGGAAAAAAGTCTCCCTTGAGGTATAGGGTTTGGGGAAGGTTATGGTCCAGAGCCAAAACTAAGGAAGGTAGGAAGCTGGTGTAGTGGAGAAAATGTTAGACTTGGCATTGGTAAGACCTTAGTCCAAATCCTTTCTCAGAAACTTAGTAGTTGTGTGACCTAGGGTAAGACCTTAGCTTTTCTCTGCCTCAGTTTCCTCATTTCTAATAATAATAACACCCTACCTCACAGGGTTTTGTGAGAATAAATAACATTTGTAACACACTCTATAGACCTAAAAAGTGTTATTATTGTTGCTGTCATTATGACCTTTGCTTCCAGATTCTCTGCTGTTGGTTTAATTGTGTAGCTTGATAAGACAAATCTTATTAAATTCATTATATGTACTGTTAAGAACTGAGGACACAAAGAAAGGCAAAAATTAATCCTTGCTTTCAAGAAGCTCCCCTTTTAAGTGAGGAGACAATGTACAGACAACTATGTGTAAATAAGATAGATGTAGGAGTAAAGGGAGATCATTTTAGAGGGAAAGCACTAGACTTAAGGGGGATTAGGAAAGGTTTCTTGCAGAGGTGGGATTTTAGCTGGAACCTGAAGGAAGTCAGGAAGCCAGGAAATGAAGATAAGAAGGGAAAGAAGTCCAGGCATAGGGAAAGCCAGTGAAAATGCTGGGTCAGAAGATGGAAGGTCATAGCACAGAGATCAGCATGACTGGATTGCAGTGTATATAGAAGGCAATTTGGTATTAAAAGGTAGAAAAATAAGAAAGGTATGGTTTATGAAACCAAATGGAATATTTTTTATTTGATCCTGAAGGTTAACAGAAAAACCACAGGAATTGATTGAATGGGGTGGTGGGGGATGACATGGTCATATTTGCACTTTAGGAAAATTAAGAATGGATTGGAGTAGGAATAGACTTGAGACAGGGAAATCAAGCAGCAAGCTGTAAGGTGATGAGACCCTGTCCTACAGTGGTGTCAGTGTCACAGGAGAGAGAGGAGTATAAAGGAAAGATATAAAAAAAGGTCAAATTGATGGAACTTGGCAGTAGATTGGACATGGGTAGGGGGTGAGAGAGAGTGAGGATCTGAGAATGATACCTAAATTGCAAGCCTGGGTGACTGGGATGTTGATGCCCTTGAAATAATAAGGACAACTGGAAATGGGGAGGGTTTAGGGAGAGAGATTATGAATTTCATATTTGGAAATGTTCAATTTAAGATGTCTAGGGGTCATCCACTTTGAGATGTCTAATAGGTAGTTGGAGATGTGAGAATGGAGGTCAGGAGAGAGGTTAGGAATGGATAAATAGTTCTGAAAATCATCAGTATTGTGATAATTGAATCCATGGGAATTGATGAGATAACCAAACAAAATGCAATAGAGGCAGAAGAGAAAATGGTTCAGAACAGAGCCATGGGGAATGTCCACAGTCTAGCTGGTATGACTTGAACAGTTGCAAATTGGACCTACCGATTTTTTATTCATGTCTGATTCTACTGGCAGACTGGGCATGTTTTTGAAGACAGGATGGGCAAGTTGGGGTATTTCTGCAAGCAGAATCCAGTAGACTAAAAAAAGGAAATTTAGGATTATTTCACACTGTGGAGAGATGTTTTAACTTTAGCCAATGAGGTGGGCTTGGAGTCTAGAAAATAAATTTGACTGCTGATGATTTTAGTGAGTGAAAGGATTGTAAGCCCAAGTGAAGCCCCTTTTCCATCTCACAGGATCATGGAATTAGAGTTAGAAGGGACCTTAGAGGTCACTGAATGGTATCTAATCCAGAATTAAAACAAGTCTCCCTAACTCTGCTGCCTACTAACTGTCTGACCTTGGGCAAAACACAGCATCTTTGACCTTCAGTTTTCTTCATCTTCAAAATTAGTAGTTTGGATGAGATGACTTCTCTATTGTTAGACCCTTCTAGGTCTATGGAGTTTTTTATCTGTAATTGTAATGAGCCCAGTTGATTAATTTGATCTGTGATAGGTGCTTACAGTTTCCCATACTTCTAGGCCAAATACCACTTTTAGAGTTTCAGAGAAAATAACCCTCTCCTTTATTAAAGTAGCAATATAGGACCCTTAGTTGGAAAACCAATTCAAATACTTGTGTAAATCACCTCTGTTAATTGGTAAATTGGTATATGAATTTGGAGACAAACTAAGTAGTGTGGTTTGACACTAGTTTTTATGGTATGTGAATTGGAGTGCTGGGAAATAAAGTTAGAAAGCTGTTTGGAGCTAGACTTTGAGGGTCTCGAATACCAGCTAAGAAATGTGAGCTTTACTTGAGGAGCCAATGGTGATCTTAGAGGCGGATGTGACATGATTAAAGCTGTGTATGTTTAACACAGTAGATGTTTTAGAAACCTTTATGTCTAGTCTTAAAATGGTAGCCCTCCCTTCTGACATAGCCTCAGAGTACTTTGGGGCAGGAGACAAAGCCACAAGAAACTTGCCCTTTAAGGCTGGAGTAGCTAGGTTTGGAAGAAAAAAAAAAGAAAATAAGTGAGCATCTGGTAGCCAGGCTCTGCCGGCTCAGTTCTCTCCTCTGGGAGCAGGCCCAGCTGTTGTCTCTGATTTTGACTAGCTATTGCCTTGCCGAGCTCTTCAACTTTTCTGATCCCAGTCCCAGCCTGCCAAACACACACCTGCCTGTCCTGCTCTCATCTCTTCGCTGTCTCTAACTAAAGAGGTTGTGTGAAGTGAAAGGAATGTTGGACTTGAGAGTCAGAAGATACAAGGATATAAATAAATGCTCTACTACTTGCCGGTTGTGGAAATGTAGGCAAGTCATTTTGTCTCTCTCTGCCTCTCCCCTCCTTCCCAAAGCCCTAACTTTTATCTATCCTTTTTCTTATATGGTTTCTGGATATGGTCTATGTGACCATGTCCCATTGCAATCTTCCATTTAGGATGGTGTTTTGGAGGAGCCTTAGATTTAGAGTTGAAAGACCTGGATTTGAATTGAAGTTCTATTATGATCTATGTGACCTCAGTTAAGTGACTCTCTAGGTCTCTGTTTCCTCCTCTAGTCAATGAGTTTTCAGTAGCAGACAAAGGATGAATAACAAACAATAATGGCCACCAAGAAAAGATAATTTTGTTCTGCATTTAGTAAGCACTTACTATGAACCAGGATCTGTTTAGAGCAAAGGTGTTTGTTCTTAACCTGGAATGTGACCTTTTTATTAAAAATTTTTTTTTTGATAATTGTATTTCAATATAATTGGCTTTCTTTAAAATGTTATGCATTTCATGCTATGTTTTAAAAACATTATTCTAAGAAGTGGTCCATAGGCTTCACTAGAATGCCAGAGGGGACCATGATACAAAAAAGGTTGAGAATCTCTTATCCAGAGTACTGTGCTTAGCTCTGAATGCCACAGTTGAGAAATTATTCAGACTATTCAGAGGAGAGTGTGGTGGAAAAAGAATGATCTTGGGAGACAGTGGATTCTCCCACACTTGATACCATCAAGTTGAAGCTGGGTGACTCCTTGTTGGGTATATTGTAGTGTGGACTCTTTTCCTGGGGTGTGGGTTTGACTATATGGTCACTGAGTTCCCTTCTACTTTGAAATTCTGAGGTTCTGTTATCTGTTAAATCAGAATTGAACATATGACCTGCAAGGGATCTTTCAGGTCTTCAATTGTGTGACTTTGTCTATTTAAAACTGATCTGCCTTTTCCTATGGAAATTAATACTCAGAGTTGATAGGATACAACATAGATTCTTTTCATCTAATTTTTACTGGATGACAAGTAGATGGCTCTCACATACCTCTGGGGTTGAGAACAAGGGCACTGGAAGGCCTATATCCATAAGATTACAGAGGCCTGGGAGAGAGCTGCAGGTCATGAGCTATCTGTCCAACCTTGGCTTCTGGAAATTTAGAATCCCTGTTAAATCTCCTATGCTTAGTTCTTAGTTCAGTAGTTCGCCACCTCTCTGATCCTGAGTGGCAGAGACATAGAGGTTCTTAAGGAACCAGATACCATATGCTTGAGAAGTAGAGAACACTGCTGTCTCAAAAGAATCACCTTTGTGAGAGACTCAAAGGGCAATGGAGAGACATTTGGTGAGTGTCCCTGGTTGGAGCTTGTTATCAACAATGACTTGCACATGTATTACAAAAGACATCACAGACAAATCTGATGAGAATCAGAAGTGGGTCAGTCATACGGAATGGGTTAGATAAGAGATGGACAATTTGAATTAGGCACTGGTATCCATGAAATATAAAGATAAAAGCCTCTGACACATTTGGTAGGCCTTTATGGAGAATTTAAGGAAGGACACAGGAAGTAATTGCAAGGAACTAGACTAGGTCATTTGTAGCTGTATAAAATAAGGGAGTTGGATGAGATATTCTCTAAAATTTCTCCTATCTTTAAATTTCATAATCCTGTAAATTGTAGCAACGAGAGGAACAATGCCCAGGGTAGAGGCAAAAAAAAAGTAGGAGAAAAGGAATATGTGAGAATTCAAAGAGGGGTGTAGAGGAAATGGAAGGGAAGTGGTTTGTATTTGGGAAGTAATGCAACGTTACCAACAATGGCCTCTCGTGTTCCCTGAGGGTGGCCATCCCTGTCCTAGCCCTCTCTGATTCCTAATAGGGCTTTTGCTTGATCTTGTTAAAGCCTTAAATTTTACTGTATTCCTTCAGTACTGATTTACCTCTAACACACTTTTTTTTCCTGCCACTTATTGGACCCTTGAACATGCTGACATAGACTAAGTTAGCCATTCAAACACAAGAGAATTCCCCACACATCTATTTTTGGAACATTTGATTCCCACTAGCAATATCAGAATTGAGTTGAGAAAGTGAGACATGATTATGTTTTTCAGGTGCTGGAAAGGAGTGCATGGCACCTGGGGGAGCAATAATCTCCCGGAAGTTCTCTGCCTGTCATTGTGTTTTATTACTTAAAAGATTCAGAGGTTGCGAATTAATTTTGTTAGCCCCGGACTGGCTCCCTCTCCAGATTTTCAGCTAGTTTTCTTTTGAATCATGTCTTTAACGGAATAAGTTCACTTTCTCACTGGAGACATAAAATGAATTGTCCTCCCCTTTTCTAGAGACTTTAGAGCTCATCAAGCCCATGATGGGAGTTAAGAATAGCTGAGATTTAGCAGACCTTTGCTCAAATGTACCTTTGAGGCAATGTCTATTTAGAAAGCAATATTATTAGAAAGCAATATTGTTTTTAGTGTCCTTTAGTTATGAAGGGGCAAGGAAGTGCTAGGAAAAAAGCCCTCATATTGGAAGGATAATTTTCTGAGACTTTCTTTCTCTTCGAAGTCCTTTATCTCTCTGAAGTGTCAATGTACCTAATAATATGGAGCAGTGATCTCATCTGTGTACTTATATCCTCCAATGATCTACATCCCAACCATTTGTCTTGACCCTGTGAGGCTTTTTCTCCATGTACTCCCATAAATTCATCATGGTATAGGAGGGGGATACCCAGCATGCTGGCTGCCTTCCTGAAATTCCAATAGTGTGAGGATACCAGTGGGCTCTCCATGAATTTTCCTTTGCTTTTGCTGTGGAATTATATGACTTACATGACAGCCTTTATCTACCTTCTCCTGTGTAGATGACATTTTTTCCACTCCTTCATTATGTTTTACAACCCACTCACAGTCATTGTAAGCCTCTCCAATGCCCTTTGAGTGATCGATGTACACAGCAATAGCTGATATTGTACAGTATTCTTACTATTTACAATATGCTAATATTACATTATTTCATTTGATCCTAAAACAACTCTATAAGGTGGGCAGTACAAGAAATACCATTTGACACATTAAGAAACTGTGACTTGAATGGTGAAGTTACTTGCTTAAGGTCAAGGAGCCATTAAGTGCAGGGTCAAGACTTTACAGGTCTTCTGACCCACATTCTTTCCATCATACCACATTTCCATATTATCAGAATCAACACCTTTGAAGGGGGGAGCCAAGATGGCAGAGTAGAAAGACCCACATACACATAGCTCTGAACCCACAACCCATAGAACGGCTACAGGGAAGTAACTCACGGCGAATTCTGCACCCAGAGGCCACGGAACATTGGAGCGAGGGAGATCTCTGTTCCGGAGAAACCTGCAAACCTCTCGCCGGGGGTCCTTCACACTGTGGACTGGGCGCCGGGACTGGGAGCTGAGTGCAGCCCTGCCGCGGCTGGGACATCGAGAGGAAAAGATCCGAGCGGGCTTCAGGGATGGGATCTCCAGTGGCCACGCAGGTCCCTCCACCCACAGAGGGACCTGCAAACCTCTCGCAAAAGGTCCGAGGCGTTGCAGACGCGGAGCCCAGCCCAGACCTGCCACGGCCACAGCACCGAGAGGTACAGATCCGAGCAGGCTTCAGGGACGGGATCTCCAGCGGCCACACAAGTCCCTCCACCCACAGGTGACGGGGGTTGGTGAGAGAGTCTCTTTGGTGGGTCAAGAGGGGAGTGGGGTGCCCCCATAACTCAGGCCCCCCCGGGAGGTAGAAGCTGAGAGGTGGCTGCAGACTGGGGCTCCCCAAGGGGGCAGGAGCCTGAATCCATTGTGGAAGGTCTGTGCATAAACCCCCTGAGGGAACTGAGCCTGAGAGGCAGCCCTGCCCCAACCTGACCACCTGAACTTAATCTCACACTGAATAGCAGCCCTGCCCCCGCCAAAAGCCCTAAGGCTGGAAGCAGCATTTGAATCTCAGTCCCCAAACGCTGGCTGGGAGGATCAGGAGGTGAAGTGGGTGTGAGGAGAATATTCAGAGGTCAAGTCACTGGCTGGGAAAATGCCCAGAAAAGGGAAAAGAAATAAGACTATTGAAGGCTACTTTCTTGGAGAACAGGCATTTCCTCCCTTCCTTTCTGATGAGGAAGAACAATGCTTACCATCAGGCAGAGACACAGAAATCAAGGCTTCTGTGTCCCAGCCCACCCAATGGGCTCAGGCCATGGAAGAGCTCAAAAAGAATTTTGAAAATCAAGTTAGAGAGGTGGAGGAAAAACTGGGAAGAGAAATGAGAGAGATGAAAGAAAAGCATGAAAAGCAGATCAGCTCCCTGCTAAAGGAGAACCAAAAAAATGTTGAAGAAATTAACACCTAGAAAACTAGCCTAACTCAATTGGCAAAAGAGGTTCAAAAAGCCAATGAGGAGAAGAATGCTTTCAAAAGCAGAATTAGCCAAATGGAAAAGGAGATTCAAAAGCTCACTGAAGAAAATAATTCTTTCAAAATTAGAATGGCACAGATGGAGGCTAAGGACTTTATGAGAAAGCAAGAAATCACAGAACAAAGCAAGAAGAATGGAAAAATGGAAGATAATGTGAAATATCTCATTGGAAAAACAACTGACCTGGAAAATAGATCCAGGAGAGACAATTTAAAAATTATGGGACTACCTGAAAGCCATGATCAAAAGAAGAGCCTAGACATCATCTTTCATGAAATTATCAAGGAAAACTGCCCTGAGATTCTAGAACCAGAGGGCAAAATAAATATTCAAGGAATCCACAGAACACCGCCTGAAAGAGATCCAAAAAGAGAAACTCCTAGGAACATTGTGGCCAAATTCCAGAGTTCCCAGGTCAAGGAGAAAATATTGCAAGCAGCTAGAAAGAAACAATTCAAGTATTGTGGAAATACAATCAGGATAACACAAGATCTAGCAGCCTCTACATTAAGGGATCAAAGGGCATGGAATAGGATATTCCAGAAGTCAAAGGAACTAGGACTAAAACCAAGAATCACCTACCCAGCAAAACTGAGTATAATACTTCAGGGGAAAAATTGGTCTTTCAATGAAATAGAGGATTTTCAAGCATTCTTGATGAAAAGACCAGAGCTGAAAAGAAAATTTGACTTTCAAACACAAGAATGAAGAGAACCATGAAAAGGTGAACAGCAAAGAGAAGTCATAAGGGACTTACTAAAGCTGAACTGTTTACATTCCTACATGGAAAGACAATATTTGTAACTCTTGAAACATTTTAGTATCTGGGTACTGGGTGGGAGTACACACACACACATGCACACACGCACACATACATAGAGACAGAGTGCACAGAGTGAATTGAAGAGGATGGGATCATATCTTAAAAAAAAATGAAATCAAGCAGTGAGAGAGAAATATATTGGGAGGAGAAAGGGAGAAATTGAATGGAGCAAATTATCTCTCATAAGAGAGGCAAGCAAAAGACTCATTAGTGGAGGGATAAAGAGGGGAGGTGAGAGAAAAACATGAGGTCTACTCTCATCACATTCCACTAAAGGAAAGAATAAAATGCACACTCATTTTGGTAGGAAAACCTATCTCACAATACAGGAAAGTGGGGGATAAGGGGACAAGCAGGGTGGGGGGGATGATAGAAGGGAGGGCATGGGGAGGAGAGGCAATTCGAGGTCGACACTCATGGGGAGGGATAGGATCAAAAGAGAATAGAAGTAATGGGGGACAGGATAGGATGGAGGGAAATATAGTTAGTCCTATACAACACAACTATTATGGAAGTCATTTGCAAAACTACACAGATTTGGCCTATATTGAATTGCTTGCCTTCCAAAGGGAAGGGGTGGAGAGGGAAGGAGGTAAAGAAGTTGGAACTCAAAGTGTTAGGATCAACTGTTGAGTAATGTTCTTGCCACTAGGAAATAAGAAATACAGGTAAAGGGGTATAGAAAGCTATCTGGCCCTACAGGACAAAAGAGAAGACGGAGACAAGGGCAGAGAGGGATGAGAGAAGAGAGAGCAGATTGGTCATAGGGGCAATTAGAATGCTTGGTGTTTGGGTGGGGGAGGGGATAAAAGGGGAGAAAATTTGTAACCCAAAATTTTGTGAAAATGAATGTTAAAAGTTAAATAAATAAATTTAATTAAAAAAAAAAAAGAATCAACACCTTCACCAGAGGACCAGATTAAATATATGATACGTTAAAGGTTTTGACAGAAGAGTACAATCAGATTTAAAAATTAGGCTTTTAGTCCATATTACATTTCCCTGCTCCTAAAGGAAAATCCATTTAAATTTTGCCTGGAAACATATAGCTCAGAATTCCACGAATTATCTGTTTAAAGTTTTGATATCCATTGGAAATTTGGCAGTGCTAAATGGATATGTATGCACAAATGTGTGTGAATGGGTGCTTATCACACTGCTTGTACCCAACCACATGCAAAGAATGTAAATACAGATTTAATTTTATAGAAATGGCAAGTATGGTCACTTCTTTTGTGCTTTTTTGTGCACTTAATATTTTTTTGGGAGGCACTATTATTCCTGAGACATTATTTTAGACACAATACTATTATGCCTTAGATTATTCCTATTATACCTTAGATTCCAGTGTTCATGGGAATTATAACTGAAGTAGTTACTAAGTAGGTTGGAATTTCAGTCTGAAGGGACCCAAGGGACTAACCTAGCAGTTGTAGAAGGAGGCTGAGGGAATTGTTATCTAGCTATTTACTCAAGTTTTGGCTAATTTAATTTAACTTGAAAAAGCTACTAGCCAGGACTAAAGTGGAGGGAGAATTGGTGCATGACTTTTTGTTTGCAGATGATTGTGCATGGAATGCAGCCTTTGAGGTTGAGATACAACAAAGTATGGATTGATTCTCTGCCACTTGTGCTAATCTTGGCCTGACAACTAACACCAAGAATGGTATTCCATTTCCTCATGAGGAAACAGGGTATTCTCTCATACCTGGAATATCCTTCCTTATCACTTTCACTTTTTAGAATCCTTATCTTATTTTAAGGCAGATCTGCACAATCTATGGCCTGCTGGCTACTTATCACATGCCAAAAGATTTCAGGTGACCCAAGAAAAATGTAGAGGAAAATATCCTTTGTGTGTAGAGGAAATCCTTTGGTTTGTGGCAAGCAGTAGGCTGCAGGTTGTGCAGGACTGCTTTGAGGCATAGCTCAAAGATGTGTCCTACAAAAGACCTTTCATAATCCCTCCAATTGTTGATGTCAATTCCCCCAAATAACTTTTTATTGTTTGACTTATCTGTGTACAGATAAGTGTAAACTCCTTAAGGCTATAGATGGTTTTTTGGTGCAAAAATTGCCTACCTTACTCTCTTGCACATAGTAAGCATTTAATAAATCTTTATTAAATAAATCTAAATGTAGGAAATTTCCCTGAAAAAATAGAAAAAATGTTTTACAGTAATGAAATAACACATGCAAAAGCATGATGAAAAGTTCCAAGTATTATAACAGCTAGCATTTGTATAGAGCTTTAAGGTTCCCAAAGTGCTTTTGCATGTGATCTAATTTTGCTAGCAACAGCCTATCCATCCCATTTTCCAAATGAGGAAACTGAGACTCAGAGAAGTTAAGTGACTTGCTTAGTGTCATAGTACTACTAAGAGCTTTAGGAAGGATTGGGTCTTTTTGACACCAGAGTCCAACACTTTCCACTCTGTTGCCTAATGAGAGACGTTGTGATGTTACAAAAGGGCTGAAAACTAGATCGTGACCCAAAATTGGTCATGAAAATTGTACAAACAGGAAGTTGGGAGAGTTCAAATGTACCTTTTAAGAGTTTTCCCCAGATATTCACTTCCTGGCTTAGGGAGAAGTCATAGTTTATTAGTCATGGATCACAAGCAGGGGCCTAGGGTAAATTTGGGGCAAGTACTGGGACTTTTTCCTTTCTCCTCACTGAAGAATGGTGAATATTCTCCTCCCCTTCACCTCCTAGTTAAAACCAAAATTGAAGAATAAATTAGTCATAGAGAACTAGGATTTTCTTTTTTTGCTCCTCGTTAACTGGAAATGATAGGAATAGTTGAAAGATAAAATAATTTTTTTTCTTCTTCCCTTTCCTGCAGGGAAATGACAGCACAGAGAATACAGTCTCTTCTTTTTTCCTCTTCGAGTAAGAATGGTGGTTCCTGAGTTGACAGACCTTTTCATAGAGAAATATCCGATTATAGTGAGTTAATGCATACAGAGCAACCCTTTAACAAGATGTAAGTTCTGTGCAATTCAATTACTTTTGAAATATGACTACTAGGGACCATGAGATCTTTTCACAGTTTAAAAACTGATTAAAATGCATTTTTACCCTTACTATCTCTTCGGAGATCATCTAATTAGGGAGATATTGAGTAATAATGTTTTACCTGGAGAGTTTTCAGGGACAAAGTTTAAAGTCCACTATAGTCTGAAATGGCATTTGTTGTTTTGAGAAAGATGGTAAAGAAATCGGAGGCATTTGAATGAATAAATTACCTTCTTTTCCTTTCTTAACATTTGAGACTGTAAACGAACTAAAATCTCACGTTTCATATTTTTTTAAATGCACATGACTGCAAGGGGTTGAAGAAAGCCAGCGGGATACGGTTGAATATCTGAAAAATTGTTTTCCTCCTTATTAAACACTTTTTGAGATGAGAACATGTGCTCTGATAGATTGGATAAGAATGCACATCAGATATTCATGCCTAGTTTTGAATGAACTTGCCATTTCAAACTGAATGAGTAGATAAGGTACTTCTATAGATTTTTGGACCTGTGATCTCATCAGTGTGGGCACACCCTCAAATGGAGGCAACTTATCCATTATTTCTTACCTTAGGAGAACCGTGTCTATGTTCTCCCATAAATTATGACAATGTTCTGAAAGTTTGCCACACTCTTGATATTATGTGGGCTTCAGCAACACAGGGGGACTCTTCATTTTTTATTCCTGGCTATCCCATGTGACCAGCCAATTACCTTTTCTGGTCATATATCTCTTTGATATATTTTTCTTTTGTGTGAGAGTCTTCAGTGGTAATGCGCTGTGGCATCTTTATAATACCATGTTGTTTTTGGGGTGACACATAATTTGAATTCTTTGGAGCCTGTATTACTGTATGATTTGCAAATATGTGGCATTGATGGGAGAGTACTGGCACTAAAAAGATTAGCCTTTGCTTCAGGTAGAAACTTAGGGTCATTGAAGACATTGTATAGTTTCCAAAATGGAATTTACCCCTCTATCTTTCCGCTATTCCATTCTGGGTCTAGTTCATTACTTATATGTAACATCAACTCTTTTTTGAAAAATAATTATTTATTTATTTTTAACATTCATTTAAAAATTTTTTGAGTTGCAAATTCTCTCTCTCTTTTGCCCCTCCCCCACCCACTGAGAAGGCAAGCAATATATCAATTATATATGTGAAATCATGCAAAATATATTTCTGTATTAGACATGTCTAGCATTACTCATGTGTATATGTGTGTTTTTATATATGTACAATACATATACACACACATATACACAATGATGAGTCAGTTCTATGGGTTGCCCATCCTGACATAGAGTTAAGTGCTCAATAAATCCTTACTGATCAGTTAATTGATTTCTTTCATAATCTGGACAATAGTCATTCTTAATCCATTTATTTTTCATGTATATAGTTAGACCAGACTAAGTCATCCTGGATTTCACTTAGTAGGCTCTGATAATGTAGGAAACAGTTATTTTTCATATTCTGAAGTCTGAATGTAAGTAATTTTCAGACAGGAACACAGTGGTACCTTGGAAAATTCATGAGGCAGGGGGACAGATACTTAGCTTGGATTAATAAGTAACTTGGATGCCCAGGAATGGGCAAGGAAACACAGAAGTGACCTGCCTAGCAGCACATAAAGAGAAAAAGAATCAGTGACTGAAAAGCTGCTTGACATGGTAATATAGTGTGACAACCCTTCCTAGACCAGGGCTTCTTAAACATTTTCCACTTTCTACTGCTTTTGGAATTTTGGCAGCATTTTTTGTCATGCAGTGCAAAATGCACATGTTGTGTGTTCAGAACCAAGGTTGCATTCAAGGTGAGTGATGCAGCATGGGCAAGCACTGCCAGAAACACCTTGGATTCGTTATGTGTTTGATTTTGAATTAACTTTTGGTGCTAGCACATTCAGATGTACCAGATGTTTTTGGGTTTGTGACCCACAGTTTAAGAAGCACTGTCCCAGACTGCTTCTCCTACTCACATTGCTAAACTAATTTCCCCAGATGGTAGCTGACTATTCTTCCCCTAATGATTCTAGGGGTAACAATGAAGACTTGGTGGAGTTTCTATTACTGTCACTCATGAACCTTTATCAGTGTGTTCCCTTGTGATTACCAATTAGCTAACTAGAGCTAATTAGCTTTTGGTAGAGTAAAAACAGTTGTTACAAAAACATCTCCCCAAAAGTCTGGGGCACACTATTTCACATAGAGAATCCAGGGAAAAGTGGGTCAGGCTTAGAGTATATGTGGTACATAGAATAAATTCCAGTTCCTGGTTGGATGGAAGTCCTTTTCTCCCTTCCTGAAGTCCTTATGAATTTTCCTTGAGGTATGTGCTGTCTTCACTAGGCCCTAAGGATCAAGATAAGTGTAGAATTCTGAGTTCTTCTCTGTGCCCTGAAGAAGTTGGATTTCCTGAAATTGCCTTTCCTGAGTGTGTTCTCCCTCAGCTTCTAGAAGATTGAATTCTTTGTTACTGCTCTAGACTTCCTGATAACATCTTCAATGGTGGTGGTCATGGGGTGGCTGGGTGAGGAAACTGGGGCACTTACCTCATCCTGCCTGGTTCTGGCTCCTCAAAGTACTTTCCAAAGTTAACTCTCAAAAAAATTGCTGGAATTTTCCTGCAGGAATCTTTTTCTTTGATTTACAGAGGCCTAGAGGTGTGCCTAGTTCTATCAACCAGCTCCCTGAAATTTAGTCATATGATTTTATCCAACGGCTTGACCACTTCACTCTTTCTCAATGTGATTAACTTAATTGTTTGCACCTACTTTAGGCCTTTGATTGATCTGACTGATTCAATAGAGGTGTCTAGGAATTATTTCTACTTTACACATTTGATTCTTTATGTTAGAGATATTCTTATTTGATAAATGAATCTGGAGTAGCACATCTTGTTAGTTTTTTTAATTGGAGTTGAGGGGATATGAAATACTCCTCTTTCATAAAATCAAAGAATTAAGAAGCAGGTTTTCAAAGTCTCTCCCTTTACCTTTTGTTTTTAATTAAATTTATTTATTTAACTTTTAACATTCATTTTCACAAAATTTTGGGTTACAAATTTTCTCCCCTTTTATCCCCTCCCCCACCCAAACACCAAGCATTCTAATTGCCCCTATGACCAATCTGCTCTCTCTTCTCTCATCCCTCTCTGCCCTTGTCTCCGTCTTCTCTTTTGTCCTGTAGGGCCAGATAGCTTTCTATACCCCTTTACCTGTATTTCTTATTTCCTAGTGGCAAGAACATTACTCAACAGTTGATCCTAACACTTTGAGTTCCAACTTCTTTACCTCCTTCCCTCTCCACCCCTTCCCTTTGGAAGGCAAGCAATTCAATATAGGCCAAATCTGTGTAGTTTTGCAAATGACTTCCATAATAGTTGTGTTGTATAGGACTAACTATATTTCCCTCCATCCTATCCTGTCCCCCATTACTTCTATTCTCTTTTGATCCTATCCCTCCCCATGAGTGTCGACCTCGAATTGCCTCTCCTCCCCATGCCCTCCCTTCTATCATCCCCCCCACCCTGCTTGTCCCCTTATCCCCCACTTTCCTGTATTGTGAGATAGGTTTTCCTACCAAAATGAGTGTGCATTTTATTCTTTCCTTTAGTGGAATGTGATGAGAGTAGACCTCATGTTTTTCTCTCACCTCCCCTCTTTATCCCTCCACTAATGAGTCTTTTGCTTGCCTCTCTTATGAGAGATAATTTGCTCCATTCAATTTCTCCCTTTCTCCTCCCAATATATTTCTCTCTCACTGCTTGATTTCATTTTTTTTTTAAGATATGATCCCATCCTCTTCAATTCACTCTGTGCACTCTGTCTCTATGTATGTGTGCGTGTGTGCATGTGTGTGTGTGTACTCCCACCCAGTACCCAGATACTAAAATGTTTCAAGAGTTACAAATATTGTCTTTCCATGTAGGAATGTAAACAGTTCAGCTTTAGTAAGTCCCTTATGACTTCTCTTTGCTGTTCACCTTTTCATGGTTCTCTTCATTCTTGTGTTTGAAAGTCAAATTTTCTTTTCAGCTCTGGTCTTTTCATCAAGAATGCTTGAAAATCCTCTATTTCATTGAAAGACCAATTTTTCCCCTGAAGTATTATACTCAGTTTTGCTGGGTAGGTGATTCTTGGTTTTAGTCCTAGTTCCTTTGACTTCTGGAATATCCTATTCCATGCCCTTTGATCCCTTAATGTAGAGGCTGCTAGATCTTGTGTTATCCTGATTGTATTTCCACAATACTTGAATTGTTTCTTTCTAGCTGCTTGCAATATTTTCTCCTTGACCTGGGAACTCTGGAATTTGGCCACAATGTTCCTAGGAGTTTCTCTTTTTGGATCTCTTTCAGGCGGTGTTCTGTGGATTCCTTGAATATTTATTTTGCCCTCTGGTTCTAGAATCTCAGGGCAGTTTTCCTTGATAATTTCATGAAAGATGATGTCTAGGCTCTTCTTTTGATCATGGCTTTCAGGTAGTCCCATAATTTTTAAATTGTCTCTCCTGGATCTATTTTCCAGGTCAGTTGTTTTTCCAATGAGATATTTCACATTATCTTCCATTTTTCCATTCTTCTTGCTTTGTTCTGTGATTTCTTGCTTTCTCATAAAGTCCTTAGCCTCCATCTGTGCCATTCTAATTTTGAAAGAATTATTTTCTTCAGTGAGCTTTTGAATCTCCTTTTCCATTTGGCTAATTCTGCTTTTGAAAGCATTCTTCTCCTCATTGGCTTTTTGAACCTCTTTTGCCAATTGAGTTAGGCTAGTTTTCTAGGTGTTAATTTCTTCAACATTTTTTTGGTTCTCCTTTAGCAGGGAGCTGATCTGCTTTTCATGCTTTTCTTTCATCTCTCTCATTTCTCTTCCCAGTTTTTCCTCCACCTCTCTAACTTGATTTTCAAAATTCTTTTTGAGCTCTTCCATGGCCTGAGCCCATTGGGTGGGCTGGGACACAGAAGCCTTGATTTCTGTGTCTCTGCCTGATGGTAAGCATTGTTCTTCCTCATCAGAAAGGAAGGGAGGAAATGCCTGTTCTCCAAGAAAGTAGCCTTCAATAGTCTTATTTCTTTTCCCTTTTCTGGGCATTTTCCCAGCCAGTGACTTGACCTCTGAATATTCTCCTCACACCCACTTCACCTCCTGATCCTCCCAGCCAGCGTTTGGGGACTGAGATTCAAATGCTGCTTCCAGCCTTAGGGCTTTTGGCGGGGGCAGGGCTGCTATTCAGTGTGAGATTAAGTTCAGGTGGTCAGGTTGGGGCAGGGCTGCCTCTCAGGCTCAGTTCCCTCAGGGGGTTTATGCACAGACCTTCCACAATGGATTCAGGCTCCTGCCCCCTTGGGGAGCCCCAGTCTGCAGCCACCTCTCAGCTTCTACCTCCCGGGGGGGCCTGAGTTATGGGGGCACCCCACTCCCCTCTTGACCCACCAAAGAGACTCTCTCACCAACCCCCGTCACCTGTGGGTGGAGGGACTTGTGTGGCCGCTGGAGATCCCGTCCCTGAAGCCTGCTCGGATCTGTACCTCTCGGTGCTGTGGCCGTGGCAGGTCTGGGCTGGGCTCCGCGTCTACAGCGCGAAGGACCCCCCCCCCCCCCCCCCCCCCCCCCCCCCCCGTGAGAGGTTTGCAGGTCTCTCCGGAACAGAAATCTCCCTTGCTCCAATATTGCGTGGCCTCTGAGTGCAGAATTCGCCTCCCTCTACCTTTTTATCAAAACTCTTCCTCAAACACCCTAGAATTTTTTAGAGTGTAGACACTTACCTCAGTTGTATCTTTAATTACTTAACTGCAGGCATGATTATCTACTTAGCCCTTATTTTATGAGCTAGTTTTCCTCACACCAACATAATTGTTACGTGTACTTAATTGGGATAGAGAGTCTAGCTAATTACAGGTACAGTTAGCTGATGTATGGAATTTTCACATTTGTTAGAAAGGGATGTAAGAAGTATTGACCAAGGTTTTAGGCAGTTTTCAAGGGTGCATTTTTATAGTTTCTCTGGCTAGTTAGGTTATTTATCTATTAGTCTCTTAAAACTTCATGAAGATACTAAATTGAAGGGAACAATTTATGGCATAAGCTTAATAAATTAATAAAATTAGTGTTTTGATTAGGCCTTTCTGGAAAACTTGAAAGTTCAGTCATTTAATTTTTACAATGACATACTTTCAGTGTTTTATTTATCTGAATTCATTGGAATTTGCATGCTTAGTACTCTTAAATTAATCTATATATCCTGTACAATCCTGTTTGGAGTCAGATTGAAAACATACTATTTCTGGGCCTGGCTTCATTAACAACTGAGTGACCTTGGACAAATCAATGAATTAATTTTCCTTACCTGTCAAATATTAGAGTCAGTATGGTATAGTGGATAAGTATGACAGAGTAGATAAAGAGTTAGCCTCAAAGGCAGGGAGATATGCATTTAAGCCTCATCTCTGAGACATACTGACTGTGTGACCTGGAATGTGATTTAGGTCAGAGTAATTAAAAATGCCTAGGGAGTGTTAGTGCCTGGGAACTAGATTATAATTCAATTGGGAAATATGTAACAAAATAAAAATAAAAGAGAAAGTAGACCATATTAAGAGGTAGTTTTCTAAGCCAATATGTGGCCACAGGGATCCTTATGTACAGATTTAATGGCCCCCATTTCCATTTGAGTTTGACATCACTGAACAAGGCAACTGAGATTCTAAGGTAAAAAGAAGGTACTGGCCTATTTTGAGAGAGCGAGTTTCCTCATCTGGAGTTTTCTCTATCAATGAAATTGTGGATTTAGCTTTTATCTGTGTCTTAATTCATAGTGAGAAGTTTGAAAGCAGAATCATAGCATTTAGAATTGAAAGGGAGCTTAAACTATTTACTCTAACTTCTTTCAAAATGAAGAAACAGTCTAAGTAAATCACACTAGTAGTAGTAGTAGCAGGGGGCAACTAAGTGGTTCAGTGGAGAGAGTGCCAATCCTGGAGTCAGAAGAACGTGAATTCAAATCCAGCCTCAGAAGGTTACAAGCTATATGACCCTGGGCAAGCTGCTTAACCCTGTTTGACTCAGTTTCTTCCTCTATGAAACAAGTTGGAGAAGGAAATGGCAAACCACTCCAGTATCTTTGCCAAGAAAACTCCAAGAGAGTCAGATGCAAGTGAAACAACACAACAACAACAAAAAATAATGAAGGCAAAGCTTAATTTTTGCTCCTCTGAACCGTGGCTCAGTCCTTGGCTGCTCCTCCATGTCTAGGGCCAGGGCATCTATTCATAGTCCAGGAATTCTTGTTACCATTCTCCAGAGGTCAACCCCCACTGCTTGACCACATGATTCTCCTCTCCACAACACGGTAGAAAGAGCGTTTGGAGGTAGAAAATCCAGATACAAATTCCACCTGTCCTGCTTACTCCCTGTGACATTTTGGATAAGTCACTTCACTGCTTTGCCCCTCAGTCTCATGAGGTGGTTGAGCTAGCCTACTTTTCTATCTCTAAATCTCTAAATCTGGATTGTCATCTCTGAGTCTGAGAGTCTGAGAGCTTCTACCACTGCTCTGCTACAGGTTTAGGTCCAGGATTTCTTACTAGATGGAAAAGATGTAAATCTCAGCCCCTGGCTGCTGCCATCTCTCTGGCAGTGAGGCTGTGCTACTGCCTTTCTGGGGCTGACTGTGTGTGTCATAAGGTGACTGTGGGGTGATATGCGAAAGCAGGCTTCATTCTACCTGTGGCTTCTTTTGCGATTGGGGTTCAGTGCTGATTCTCTTGGATTTGACTCCTCTCTTGTGTAGACCTGCTTTCTGTGTCTCCTCTTATCACCTCCTTTATATTGAACCACTTCAGTGGATGCATATTAGATATCCAATTGCCTGACCTAATCCCTAGGACCATTACCATTTCTATCGAGGGGACTTACTCAAAGTACCAAACAAAGGCCACCTACTTGAACCTGGTTAAGTTGTCCAACCTTGTTCTCATTCCATTCTCTACAAATACAAGTGTTATTGTTTCTATTTTAAGTATGAGGAAACTGAAGACAACAATATTGTGACTTGAAGATAGTTTACACAGCCAGTTAGTTCAGAGGTAGTGTTTGAACTCAGGTCTTTCCTCATTTTAAAATTTGTTTTTCACTATTTCTCATAGACGAATAGGTTTTTTAGCTGGATAATCTTTACTTTTTTTTCCTGAAACTATGTGAGTTGTAGTGTACCATAGTTGTTCTAGAAAACTTTTTTTCTAGCAAATACTTGGTACCAGTGCCTTTTATTTTTACGAGAAAGAAATGTTCAAATTTTGCATTAAAGATTGGATTAACTATTAAATTTGGTTCTAGATTCATAAGCTTTAAATGCCTTTGCTTTGTGAATGGGGGGGTGGGCAGAAGAGTGTATATATGAAGTAAGAAGTATAGTTATTTCAATTGACTTGATTACAAGGTGAGGGGAGATGATAAATACATTTTAGAAATTTATATTTTGAAGAATTCTGGAATCTGACCTAGGATAAATCAAAGCATTTTGAAAATTAGTACTTGTTCAAATATAAATTTTTCCCCCCAATATTTAAATTCTGGATTATGTTGGTATGCACTCTAGGGGGCACTGTGGTTCAATACTATTGATAATTGTTCTTGATTTCTTGTAGCTGCATGCTTGGATAATTTAAGAAGGACTTACACTAGAGTAATTTAGCAGCAGTAAAGGACTTTTGTAGTAAAAGTCTGCTTGTTGCCTGCTTGATTTTATTGTCAAAACTCCTTTTCTGGCAAATGGGTGGGATCCTGTTAAAATTAATAACAGAAAAGTTGGGCAATAGAAGTTAGTCTAACATTACTCTGAAGTATTATTTGTAAACTATTAAAAATGTCCTTCACCATGGAAATTCAATAGATTTTCTAATTAAAATGGCTGGTCTAGAGGCATATTCAAGAGTTTGATGTTAGGAGGTTCCTGAGATCTTATTCCATCATGAAGGGAGCAACACAGTAAAGTCTGAAATGAAGGGTACTGTCCTGAAACTATAAACCTTCCGGAGACTAGGGGCTGTATTTTGCCCTTTTTGTATTCTCAGTGCACAATCCTGACATGTTGTAGGCACTTACTAAATACTTATTGACCGACTTTTTTGGACCAGCGTGGGATGTACATTTTCTTTGATATCATGAAAATGGAGGAGGGTAGTATGTGTACATAGAGCATTCTTAGCAAAAAGAATAGCATGAACAAAGCATTAGGAAACCAAGTAACATATTCTAGGAACAATATGTGTTCCGGCGTGGCTTGAACATAATGTATATGAAGAGATGGGGGGGTAGTGAAAAATGAAGCCACAAAAGTAGGTTTGACATGGTGGTATGCTGGGAAATGTTTAAAAACCAGCTCTCTGAAAACAAAAGACACCTTTCCAGTATAATCTGCATTATTAACATTCCCCCATCACTTTGTATATTGAAAATCAAGAAGACAATAAATCCAGTCCTGATTTGTAGTTTTTGCTGATTTTTGAGGTGTAAATGTTCACAAGGAAAGTTTAACACTTAGCTCTTCTGAGTTGATAAGAACTGGCTTCAGCACAGATCCAAATAGTAAAGAGCTTTGAATGGTAGATCTGAAGGACTGAGTTCTCTTTCATATACAGTGGGAAGAGGGGCCATTGCCAATTGTCCTGACCTATGTCTTGTCACTGGACTCCAATGACTCTGGAGGAGAGAGTGAGGCTGATGACTTTGCACAGCCCTGCCTCATTTAAATCCAATTCACTTGCAAGTCATGGCTTCACCTTCTTGATGGTGTAAGGTCCTCTTTGAGACAGAAGGACAAGTCATGCCCATACATGTAACGATTTCTCAGGGTTTGGGGGCTAGACATTTTTTTCTTCTTTACTTATTTATTCTATCATTTTCCCTGACAAACTGAGACAATTAACTTCTTTGCCTCATGTAGTTTTCATCTGAAATATAGCTCTGGAAAACCAGGCTTTGATAAAGCCTCTTGGTATTCAAATGGAGCTATTCCATTATGCTTTTGAACCCAAATCGCTCTGACTCTTACTGATTGGCCAAAAACAGGTCCCAGCCCAAGGCTCACTTGTTCATTGATTGGGTTTTGGTGGCTCAGAGTGAGGGTAATAGCAATGCTTTTTCCTGGCCAGAAACCCTGAGGGTCCTCCCCTCCCAGACTGAATCTTTTGTGAAGGCCAAGAGGCCATCTTTTGTCTCAATTCTTATAGATGGGGAAATAAACAGGGGCAAATGTGGTTAAGTGACTTGCCCAGTATTTCTGAAACTGGATTTGAACTCAGATCTGCACGCTAGGCTGTCCCCTATTTAGCTCTAGCCTACCTTGATGAGCTTTTTGTACATTGCTCCCTGTCATATGTCCTCTCCTCTGCCCTTCCCTTCCCTTCCCTCTGCCCTGCCCTGCCCTTTCCTTTTCTTCTCCTCTTCTCTTCAAATGAGATTACCATCTCCTACCTCTGTACCTTTTACGGGCTATTCTACATACCTCCTCACCAACACATCTTAAAATCTATAGCTTCTTACAAGATTCAGTTCAAATAGCACCTTCTATAACAAAGCCTTTTCTGATTCCTACTCTCCAAAATTACTTTGTATTTGCAGGTGTTTTTTTTCCCCTCAATAGATTGTAAGTTCCTCAAGGACAGGGACTGTTTCATTTGTAAATTTGTATGCCTAGTGCCTAACACAGTGCTACTTAATAAGTGTATTTTGAAATGAATGAATCATTCAATGAGTAAAGGTTGTTCTGAGGTCTCTAGCCTGGGTAACTTTCTAGATTGAGTGCTGTAAAAAGATAAGGTATATAGAAAGAAGAATTAGTTTTATTTTGGGAGGTAAGATGCAGAGGGCAGGGCAGAGGAAGGAGTTCATGAAGGTGATTTTGGTTTTGAAGATACTGAGTTAGAGGTATCAGCAGGACGTTCATGACCTCTATGATCATGTCTGTCTTTTCAGTTCGTCCTGATCACAAGTCTCTTTAGGGACTCTGATTTTCCCAGTGCTGGTATCTTTTGCCCGGCGCTTACCTAGAAGTCTGTATATATTCCAGTGCTCACACCCTGACTCCTTCAGCATGGCAGATCCCCGATTATCCTGTGCTGCCTTCCCTGCAAGATTTATTGTTAAGTAATCTTCCTGGCTTACCACTTTATGGTTGATCAGATCTCATGATTAGTGTTACAGGATTTCATATTAACCTGTATCTAAAATTGGATGTGGAGGGGTTACCAGTAAAGCAATTGCCTGAGGAATTCAAATGATTCACAAGCTGTCAACGTGATTTATCTTCCCATTAAGATTCCTTTTATGGGGAAATCGCATTGTTATTCCAGAAGGTGGTTATCACATTTTCTTGACCAAACTATGGATAGCACAGCCAGGATGTATTTGCAGGAAAGCACTGGTTAGAAGCTACATCTGATTGCCTTCAATTGATTCTGACATTGAAAAGGATGGAAAAGGAGAGTGGCTTATCCCTGGCTACTCAGCCTGTCTTACCAAAGGCACCTACTTCTCAATGGCAAATAAACAAGAATCGTTGGATAAAAATTGGTATTGATTTAGAATGTTCAGAGGAGGAATGATTGTGATATTCTTTTAAAAATGCTTTGTATTTGGCTCCATCTTAATTATCTGCTACTATAATCAGCAGCAAGAAGGTGCAATGGAAAGAGTGCTGGGTTTGGAGTTAGGAAGGCTTGGGTTAGAATCTTTTTCTTGTTGAGTCATTTCAGTTGTGACTCCATTTGGGGTTCTCTTGGCAAAGATATTAGAGTGGTTTGCTATTTCCTTCTCCAGCTTCTTTTACAGATGGAGAACTGAGGCAACAGGGTTAAGTGACTTCCCCAGGGTCACACAACTAGTAAGTGTCTGAGGTTAGATTCAAAGTCAGATCCACTGGGCTCCAGGGCCAACACTCTATCCACTGAACCACCTAGGTGCCCCATTCAAATCTTACCTTTTACGTTATCAGCTGTGTTACTTCAGGCAAATCAGTTAATTGCCACATGCTCAGGTAACTCTCTCGAATTTATATATTCAGTCATAGATGAGTTGTTCATCTCCACTGGTGGAAGGACTTTCCAAAGTAGGAGTTCCTCATAGTGACAAAAGTCACTAATCTTTTGTATATTTTTATATAGTTTCTGAAAAGGCTTCTCATTATATACCAAGTCACTCCATGTTCAATAACAAGATTCAGTCTTCATGAATTACTGGGGGAGGGCAGGTATCTCAGGACTTCTTTTAGTTATCTCAATCAAGGAATAATGAAGATTTACAGGACTAACAATATATTCAGGTGCTCTCTATTTACTTTTTGTTCATGTTTTCCACAAGAATCAGTCTTTGCTAGAAACCATGGTGTTGAATTAAGGTGGATTCCTTTCACTATGTTTGAGATGATGGAGCCTATGCTATAAAAGATATAGTGTGTAAGACAGGCTCTCTGTTGACTATAGTACCACTTGCAAGTAATTTCTCAGCTAGGCCTCCTGAAGAATTATTAGAGTCAGAAAGAGAAGGAAGAAATATTTTTTATACCCACTGCAACTGGTGAAGAGGCCTTGTCTTGCAAGAAACCTCCTTGTTGGTTAAAATATTAGACTGACTGAAGGTGGAGGAATTTTATGTATGCCAACTGGTTTTTTTGGTCAGCATTATTTTTTTTGTCCCCTGGAATTCTGGTACTTTATATTTGAAAGTAGTTTAAGATGGAAATGTTTTAACAGGTTTTTTAAATAAAAATTTTAATTTTTTTTAGTTTTTGCCCAGAGAACATTTTTCAAGATTGTTCCTTGACTCTTTGTGTTGTTACCCAAGTTGAGTCAACAATTATTAAGCAGCTTCTAAATGCTATCCTAAAAGGGTATTGGTATTTCCTTTTTTCACGATTACATTTTGATGACTAAGGACTAAGTGATTTATTAGATAAGAACCCAAACCTCTTTAAAGTGGATCATATATAAGATAGAAAACAAATAGCTTAGACAAAATTCAAATTAGATGCAGATATATTGCACTATATGTCTTCTAATCCTAATGAGAGCAATAACCTTTTTTTTTACAGTGGAGATATCAAGTAAAAATTTAACGTCACAAGAAACAGATGAGTAGAGATTTTGCTTGCTATCGTCTCATCAAAAAACAGTTGTTTTAAAAAAGTAATTCCATTTAGAGTCTTACTAGCTTCAGACATTCAAAGTTCAGCATTGTGTGTGTTTCCTATCTGTCAGTGATGCTAAATCAACCTTGTTTCATACAGTGTTATGGAGAAAAAAACTTGTACTGACTTGGCCTACATGACTCAGGATGATGGGTAGTGTGTAGTGACATTTGACCCAGGGTTTTAGGAGAACTCTGGAGACTGACTGTAGAATGAAAGTGATGAAAAGAATAGTGTACTAGTGTATCAGCTCCCTCAATGATCTGAATACAGTTTGATTTCATCTATCACCTCTATGTCTATTTTTAACTCACATAGATATATTAATCTTACTTTCACAGGCATGGTCGATATTGAGATCATTTATTTTGAACTACAGAAAGGCTGTAATGAGAGGCCAGTATGTGCCACTGAATCAGATACCTTACTAAGGAAACAATGAGGCTGGATAAAATCTGTGAATATCAAAGGAAACATGATGGTAATGGGGGAGAAGCCAGTTATATTTTCTGTACCTAGTGCTATGTAGCATATGAAATGAACCCATGCATCATAAACTGTTGATTGAGTTTGTGTCTGACATATGAACTCCCCCTGTTTTGCCAAAAGGTATGTGTGGGGATTTATTTCCATGCCTTAGTTTTCATTCAAAGGGTAAGACATAATAAATCCACTTTTGCTAATTTATTTGATTACCAATCATAGTAATTACAGTAGAAATCTTTGCTTGGCTTAAGCATTCCCCATCCATTAGGCTACAGAGTGGTTTTTTTTTTGTATTACCTTTCATATCTGTAGACGGTTGATATTAACTATATTACAGTTCTTGCCTTAATAATGAAGCAGTTTGAAATCTCCCTTTCCTTGCTCTCCCTTCTGAGATGCTACTGGAATTAATTGACTTTAGTTTATGACTCTTGACTTTGACACCAAGCACAAAAGACTCCCAGCTGATCCTTCCCTCCCTTCCACTATATTGCTGACCTTTTGTTCTTAACTCTTTTCTTTAGTAAGATGAGGATCATAGAGATTTTATTCAAAAGCAGCAGAGGAGCCTATGGGTTTCCTAGGAGTGGAAGATTTTTCCCTTTTTAATTTTAAAAAGTTTCAGTAAAGTCAGAAATGGGGGGGGGGGTGTCGAGGAAGGAGTATGTGGAGACTGTGTGAGGATTCCTTGAGTGGCCCGGCAGTGTTTAAATCCTTTAACAGCACACCAATGATGTAGAAGTAATAGGCAGAGTCCAAAAGATCAGTTAGCAGGTAATACACACCAGGCATGAATCTCTTCTAGAAACAGCTCCCCTTTTCTTTCTTTCTTAATAGAGAGCACCATCTGTCATCCTGTGCTGCCCATCAAGATATGCCCAATAACTACAGAACCAGGAGGATTTGAAATTTCAAGGGAAAAAGTATTTTTCTCATTTCTGCCATCTCTGGTGCTGTTACATGTGAGGAAAAGGGACAAAGAGGTAAGAGATGCTTCTTAATGCACTGTGAGTACTTGTGCTGTTTCACAGAAGTTTCACCAAGAGGTGCTACCTTTTGGTGGTGGTGGGGAGGGGTGTAGTATAATAGTACAGAAACAAAAAATATATTAAGCATTTCCTAAGACCTTTCTTTTTGCTATGCAGAAGGTGCATCCTGTGAATTTTGAATAGCTAGAGATGAGCTTGAGTCAGTCTGGGAGAGGTGCTCCTTTAAGTCAAATCTGTCTCAACTAAACTTTAAGAAATGTGCAACTTTGGAAAGAGCTTTCCCTTGCAGTTCAGATACACTCTTTCCACATGGTTTATTGGAGCGTGATGATTCATATGTATCATCTTTGATGATGATTCTTACTCCTACATACTTATAACAGCTTAATTCTCAAAGGGATTGAAAATTGGAAGGTATATGAGTGATTTCGAGAGTTTTCATTCCCTTGGGTTTGTGGTTGGGAGGACTTTTAGTCAACTGAACACCTTTCTTGTGGGAAGACGAGTCATAATTAAAAAGCAGGAAATAAGCTTGACAAGTGCTCCTGGTGAAGAGGAGGGAAATAGAGCATGCTGGTTCTTCCCCTTTCCTTTTTTTTTTTCCTTCTCTAAATTATGTAAAAGCCTACTCATCTTTAAAGACTTAGTTCAAGTTATACTTCTTCAGAACCTCAGAACCTGGAAAAATTATTGATTAATTTGGACTATGATTCATAGGCTATGAGGGCTATAGAGAGTTGATGTAGCTGTACTATACAAGTTAGCCCTTATACACTCCCAGTTTTTCTAATTTTTTAATAAACAAATCTGCCTTTCTTCAACTTTTATGAATTGCTCCCAGTTCTGCCCTCTGGAGCCAAACAGAACAACTCCTTTTCATGTGTTAGTTGCTTTCAAGAAGGTCTATGACATTCCCCCTAAATAGTCTTGTCTCTCAGCTCAAGATTCATAGTTGCTTCAACTAATCCTTATGGAGCATGGTCATTGGAGAGCTTCTCTTCCTAAAATGTCACTCCTAGAACAGAACATAGTATTCCAGGTAGGAATGACCAGGAGAGAGTACCATGATACAATCGACTCTTTATTCTTAGAAACTATACCTTTCAATGTAACTTTTTGTTGTTGCTTTGTGTCATTTTTCAGTCTTATCTTTGTTGACCCCATTTGGGATTTTCTTGGCAAAGAAATTAATGCTTTGCCATTTCCTTCTCCAGATCAGTTTTCAGATGAGGAACTGAGGCTAAGGGTTAAGTGACTTGTCCAGGGTCACTTGCAGCTAGTAAGTATCTGAGGCCAATTTTGAATTCCCAGAAATGAAGTCTTCCTTGTTTCAAGCTCAGTGCTCTATCTACTATGCCATGTAGAAAATGATACAATCAGTGCAGCTAAAGATTGCACTATTTTCTGGGCTTTCATATCATACTATGTGTTCATATTTATCTTCTATTTAAACTCTTTTACAGGTAAGCTGCTATCTAGTCATATCTCTCCTTTGCTGTTCTTGTGAAAATGACTTTTTTGAAAGACTTGACATTTTCCCCGATGCAATTTTGCCATTAGATTGAGCTCAGTGTTCTAAGATTCAAGATTTTGAGTTCTGTGTTGTCATCCAGGTTGTTAAGCTAACCCTTCTAATTTTGTCAAGTTGTCAATAAGCATTTTTAAAGTATATACTGTCATCTACATTTTCTATGTGCGTGCCACCTATGACTTTATCCAAGTTATTGATAAAAATGTTAAATAGCACAGTGTGAACACAATTCCACAGGTCACTCCATATGAGATTCCAAGATGCTGTCAATCAGGGCTTCTTAATATTTTTTTTTGTGACATAGAGTCCTTCTTGAAATAATGTTTTAAATACATAAAATACATAATATTACAAAGAAAATCAACTATATTGAAATATGTATCTCTATCTCTTTCTTCCTTTAAATCTATATAAAAATAAGTTCTTGGATCCCAGATTAACTCCTTCCCCGCCCACATACACATTCAATCATTAATGTCTATTTCGGGTCTGGTCATTTACCAGTTCTAGATCTGCCTAACTGCATTATTGTCTAGTCTATTACTCTCCACCTTGACTGAAAGTACAACTTTGTGAATTCAAATCCAGTGATGTTTTCTTTAAATCAGATTGTGCAGGTAAATCCTGGCTCTGGTCTCAGGAAAGCCACTTGGATATATGTCAGTGGAGGATTTTTTTTTTCTGATATATTTGAGTCTCATTTCATTTTCTGCCTTGAGTAAAAGGTTTTGTGATTTACAGTACAAGATTTATTATAATATAGTCCCTTACAACAAAAATCACCGTATAAAGGATTTCCACGTGAATGCCCTACTGATTTCAAGCAATATTAAAGGTGCAAAAATCTGCACCTTTTTCCTAGATGTAGCATCCAAAGTTAACTTCTGCCATAAAATTAACCATGTCAAATAATGTTTGTCCATTTTGGGAAATGAACATCTTTTCATGATTGATACTTTCTTTTGATTCCTTTAATTTTACTTGTACCAGTATGTAAATATTGGTCTATATTTATTTCTGTCTATCATGTGGTCATAGCAGTCCTTGAAATGTTATAAATATGATGCTATATTGCTTTTTTATTTTATTTTATTTATTTATTTACTTTATTACTGGGCTAAAAGAGATGATGAATATAGAGAAACATAGAAAAATCAAGATGATACAGAGTAAGGTAGTAGAGCCAAGAAAGCAATATACATAATGGTTACAAAATGTAAATGAAGAGAATAACCATAAAAAAATTAAAATTGAAAGTTGCAAATTTACAAGGAAAAGTTGTTTAGTTGCGTCCAACTCTTCATGACCCCATTTGGGGTTCTCTTGGCAAAGGTACTGGAATGATTTGGCATTTCCTTCTCTAGCTCATTTTACAGATGAGGAAGTTGAAGCAAACAGGGTTAAGTGACTTGCCCAGAGTCACACAGCTATTAAGCATCTGAGGCCAGATTTGAACACAGGAAGATAAGACTTCCTGACTCTAGGCCCAGGACTCCATCCACTGAGCCACTTAGATACTCTCAGTGAAAGGAGACAACACTATATGCTGTATAGTTGGGTCTAATGCAATATGTACGTAGGGTTCTGCAGCTATCACCTCCTACCTCTGCAAAGAAAGGGAGGAAAATTCTCGAATTTATTCTTTGAAGCCAATCTTGGTCATTATAATTACTTATCATTACATCATGTTTTGATTTTTTCTTTGCATTTACATTATTGCAGTCATTGTATTTCATTTTCTTGATTCTGATTTCTTCACTTTGCATCAGTTCATATAAATCTTCTAGTTCTTTGCTTTATTTTTCATATTCACCCTTTCTTATGGAACATACATGTTACTCTAAACTTTATACCACAATTTGTTTAGTCTTTCCCCAGTCAATGAGCATTTGATTCGATTCAAGTTCTTTGCCACTATAGAAAGCATTGTAATTCTTTGACCTACATGGTATATATGCCTAGTAATGGGAACCCTGGCTCAAGAGTATGTGACTTTTTGTCCTCTTCTCCAAATTGCTTTTCAGAATATTTAAGAATGTTACCAGTGGTATATTAGTCTGACTATCTTTCTATGATTTCTCCAACACTGTATATTCTCATGTATTGTCATCTTTGCTGGGATGAAGTAAAAATCCAATTGTCTCGATGCTTCTCTTTTAACAGTAGTTTGAAATAGTCTTTCATGTAGTATTAGTTTGAAATTTTCTTTTCAAAAATCATTGTTCATACCCTTTGACAACTTACGTAGTCATTAGAAAATGGTGTGTGTGTGTGTGTGTGTGTGTGTGTGTGTGTGTGCATATTTTGTTTTCTTTATATTTTGGATGTCAGACTTTTTTCAGATATATTTAATGTAGATTTTTTCCCCAATTGCCCTAATTGGATTGATTTTGTTAATGCAAAAGCCTTTCACTTTCTTGTAATCAAGAGTTTCTATTTAATCTTTTTGTGATTTCCTCTCCCCCTTCTTTAGTTGACTCCTTTCCCTACCCATAGTTGTGAAAGATACTCCAAATTCTCTTCTAATTTTTTTTATTCTGTAGCCTTTAACAAGCATATTATGTATCGGCAAAAAATTATTTTCATGGTCATTGCTTGTCTACATTTATTTCCTTAAAAAACATAAAATAGAATAAGTAAAATTTAGTGGACTAATAGATTTTTAGAAACTATTTTTTCAAGGTGTTCATATTTAGGTCAACAAACAGGCACAGTTGTTGATTAGAGCTAGCAGCTTTGGTTAAAATCAGGATAAACAACCCCTGCTTAGGTAGTAACTAACTGGTCCAATTTTTTTCTTTTATTAGTGTCAAATTCTCATAGTGTGAATGTCTTAAAATCACCTTTTAGTGATTTGGCTGGATTAAAAAACATTTCTAGGGGAATCCTTATTTTGTTCTGTTTAACATATATAAGAAATTATTTGAGGTTTTCATTAATAGCTCTATTGCAATGTGCCCTGATACTTAAGGTGGTTTTAAATTGAATCCATAGATTTATATTGTATACCTTTTATATGTAATCCACTGTGGGTGACCCAAAGTATAAGAAAAGACTGTTAAGAAGTTTGTAGTCTAGTGGGAAGATACATTAACACTTGAAAAGTAAAATAATGATGAAAACTTATATAAAATAGTTCAAGACCATGATAGAAGGAATGTCATGGTGACACTATATGTGAGTGACAAATGAATTGTACCAGCAATAATTACCGTGAGTTCAGAGAAGAGATGAATTCAGATTGAGGGGAGCCAGGAAAGGCTTCAAAGAGGAGAGGACTGGCTTTGCCTAGTTTTCCACATTGAAATAGGGCCAAGAAGGCCCATTTTAGATAGGTAAATAATAAGCCAATTCATGCCCCCTAATATAATTATATATTTTGTGTTTATAAGAAATTAAGGGGGCAATGAAATTGATATTATCTCATCTTGTTTAGCTGGTTTCTTAATAAAAAAAGGCTTTTAAAATCTGTGCAAGGTATGAAAAGGAACCCAACATGCAGATTAATTAGAAGTAATGAAAACAGCTGTCAAACTAGTCTGAAACCTTGGCTTACTACAATTAAGTGTTCAATACAAACTAATTAAATTAGAGGTTCCCAGGTGTTTGTTTTATAGACAGCATAAATTATGCATTGAGGCAGGAAACTATGACCATACTATGGGCTGAGTTTGGGTTGTTTATCTTGCTTGATTGTGATATCCAACATTTGTTGCTTTATAATAATATAACATTTCATAAATATCATAAAATAGGAACATAGTCAGAGAGTATTAATTTAAATGTTCTATTTAGCTAGTTTTTATTTCATTGAAAAAGTAATTATTGTTTATCATGTTCACATTTTTTCATATTGGATTTTTGTTATTTCAAAGTTCTTGATGACTTCTTCACATTTGATTTCCTTCTGATTTCTATGCATAGTATGTCTATTCATAAACAATGGAAAATGGTGACTATATAAATGTAAGGGGTATGGTTGCTGAGTGTCAAGTAATGAAAGGGATGCTGCTAAATTTATCTGAGAAAAAATCATTACTGGCTCCTCCTCTCAATTTTTATTGATGCTTTTGATTAGTATAGATTGTAAGCATTACTCATCTTCAACTCCTTGCTTCCCTGGTTTCTTTTAAGTCCCAGCTAAAATCCTGCCTTCATTCTCTCATTCTCCCTTAATGCTAGTGCCTTCCCTTCATTGATTATCTCCCATTTATCTTGTATCCTGTGTAAGAGTTATGCATAATTGTTTCAATGCTATCTCCTCCGTTAGATTGTAAGCTCCTTTAGAGCAGGGACTTTTTGCTTTTCCTTGTATTCCTAGTATGTAGTAGGTATTTAATAAATGCTTGTTGACTACGTATGGCAAATGGAGGGATTCAATCAGATGTAGACCCATCTCGGGCCACATTTAGTTCTGCATATTCTAATTCATGGTGATGAAAGTGATAGGCCTTCATTTTACTTGACATCAGAGCCTCCCCATTAGTAGGAGGGTCACTTTTACTCAAACAGTAAGAATCATATCCTTTTTCCCTCTCACCTATTGTTTGCAGTGATCCACTGTTACTAATAGGAATTATGTTTCATTGGATTTAGAGGATTAGGCCCAAGTATTCCACCTGAGTCTAGTTCCAAAATCTTTCCTGCTGTTGCCTGCTCAAAAGCCCAAAGGATTTTGAGGCTTTAGATTTGTGCATATTCCCGGTGAAACATTCAGGCTTCACCATCTCTCTTCCAGTCTGATCACCAAAGTAGCCCACAGGCAATATGAAACCTTTTCCTGGGAGTGGTTAGCTATACTCAACCCCTGAAACTAGCTGTTCTCTTCTTTAGAGGCCATCTGGTCCAATATCCATCAGTCTGTTGTATTAGTCTTTGCATAGCACTGCATGTCTAGCTTCCTTTCTGTAGATAGCATCTCAAATTCAATAGTCCCCTCCAAAGTCACAGACACATGTAAGCATGGCTCCTCCCTTTTGTTGTTGTTGTCATTTCAGTCATGCCTGTCTCCTCCTGACCCCATTTGGGGTTTTCTTGGCAAAGGTACTGGAGTGGTTTGCCATTTCCTTCTCCAGGTCATTTTACAGATGAGGAAACAGAGGCAAACAGGGTTAAGTGAGTTGCCTAGGATCATACGGTTAAGTATCGGAGGCCAAATTTGAACTCATGAAAATGAATCTTCCTGATTTGAAGTCCACTGCTCTATCCACTGCACCACCTAGCTGCCTTGGCTCCTCTCTAGCTCCTTTATAAACATAACATAGAACTCAGTTCTGGATGTCTCACTGGGGTTCTTTGCTAAGATTCGTATAGCCATACACTTGTTCAGTACAATCTCCAATAGGAAAAGTTGTGTTCTTTTGTACTGGTAACTAAAAGTGCTATTGTGCTTGTGTGTCTGTGTCCATTCACTGGTTATCTTGACATGACCCAGTCAGACACTGCATGTGGACAAAGTGTTTGCCTTAGGATTGAGAAATGGGAGATGAGTGGGATAAATAATACTTGGGAAATTGTGTAGGCCTTTCAGTAGACCTAGGCTCCACCATGATGCAAAAGCCCATTTTTTTGGACATTATTAATGTTGTGTTGATGCTGTATAACTATTACCTACAGACCATCAAAGAATCAAAACTGAAGGAGGTAATGGTATAGATGATTTGGAAACCACCTCTCCTGGAATACTACTACTCATTCCTCCTTTTCCTCCTCCTCCTCCATGTTCTCTAATAGATAGCATTTATATAGTAACTACTATGTGCCAGACACTGTGCTAAGTGCTTTGCAAATATTATCTCCTTTGATCCTTATAACAACTTTGTAAGTGTTTGAGGCTGAATTTGAACTTAGGGCTTCTTGACTCCTGCCCCTTTATTATTTCAAGGAATACCCAGCTTCACTTCACTACCTCAAACAGGTCAGCCTCTTCAACAAGGGAATACCTTTCTCTCCTTTTTGCTACCTATCTGAAACCTTGAACCAAGATCAAATCTTAGATGGGGTGTGTTACTCTATTCCCCTAAGTTCACACTCACTATTCCTGTAACTTTCTGCACCAAAGTACCCTTCCCAGGTACCACTCCCCTCATTAGATTGCAATCTTCTTCTCCTTCCCAACTCAGGAATTTTGAGTTAAGTTCCTTTTGCACTTATGACTTTTTGTTTAGAGAAGTAGTTGGCTCCTGCATTTGGAAACAGTCCCAGGTAGATAGAGCCCAAAGTCAGCCATGTGGGTAAGTCAGACCATCTCTAGCTTTCCTTTTCTTATCTCTTCCTCTTCCCAACGCATTATAGTGCCCAGAGATCGCCAAACATTGTTCTGGGATCAGAGTAATAGATTAAATCAATCCTCCACCAGTTACTGTCTTAGAATCCCAGGAAAACCAACACAGGCCAAAAATGAGAAATGTGGCACATAAAAAGGAGAGCTGGGATGTCCAGAATCTATCTCTAGACTCCTCCTCCTCTTCCTTACCTTCCATATCAGTTACCTTGGAGAATCCTTCCCTCCCCATTGCCTCCAGGTTCTCCTCTCCCAATTGGTGATTCCTTTCCTAGGAATACCATTTTAAGGAGGACTCCAGCCATGCTGTACATCACATCACTTCTGTACTCTCCAGATTCCTTTTCCTTCTCCTTGCCAGCTGCACTGACCTCTCACCCCACCCCCAAAGGTACTCTTGACTTGTTTCTAACTCCCATTTATGTATTGTCTTCACCATTAGGCTGTAAGCTCCTTGAGCACAGAGGCTGAATCTTTTGTTTATATTTGTATCTTCAAAAATTAGCACAGTGCCTGTAATATTGCAAGTACTTAATAAATCGCTTTATACATGTTCTATATCTGTATCTATTTTTGTCACTGTCCATCAACTTATCCCAGTCAGTCTTTAGTTCTATTGTTGTTTTCCTCTCCTCCACCCCCACAAGCCAATTGGCCACCTAAATCCACAATAGAAATACTTTACAAATATTATCTCATTTAATCCTCACCATAACCCTGGGAGGTAGGTAGATATTAGAATCTTCAGCATTCCTTGTCTCCAGCTCTTATGAGACCTCATTTGCTATAAAGAACATCCTTCAGTAAATTTCACTTTGTTATGTAAGTTTCCTGTGCTGGCTGTCTTCTTTTCTTTTTCTAGTGGGAATGCAGAGTTACCAGAAAATCACTCATTTGGTGAAGCATTTGCTGCCAAGTATAGGAGAGACTGATTATCTTTCCTTTCCATTAAAAAAAAGCTCTAAAGAGGCAGAGAAATTCACATATATGATCAGAAATAAAGGACTTGGTTATATTATGAGAAAGAGGGAGGATAGAGAACATATTCCTTGTAAGCATGTTTGCTTTATTATTCCCAACATTCAGAAGAGGTAGCTTGGTTTAGAAGAACATGTTTGCATTTGGAGTCAGGAGAGACCTGGGTTTGAATTTTGCTTCTGACACTTAATTGGCTACAACTCATTTATCCTTTATGAGTTTCAATTTCCTCCTTTGTAAAATGTGAATAATGCCTACAACAGTGATAATCTATGTAAGATACCTTGTAAACTTGGTAACTCTATGTAAATATCAGTTATTATTATTAGCATAAAAAAGATAAAGAGGAAGGTACTTTTGGGTATACCACCTACTGAGAATTTATGGGAGGACAAAGACAAGAAGTCAAAATGAGAAAGCATGGATGGATGGCAGTCTGCACTGGTAGAGGGACTTGCTTTACATCCATATGATCAGGGATCCATGAAGAATATGGTTATACTTAGTGACACAAACACTCACTGTGATTAGGTAATGAATCTGATTTTCATGTGAGGTTTAAGAAATCAGTCACATTACCTTTTAGTGACAGCTCACAATATCTTGTGAAATTTACTTGTGTTCAACTGGTTCAATTTCCAGGCAGCAAATATTCATAGGAAATTAAATTAGAAACAAAACTATTCTCCCCCACTCCAACCTCCTCCTGCCAGTCATCTCCCCATGGGGTTGTATTTAGTTTGAGTTTTACATATATCTCTCATCTCAGAATCTTCAGTGCTACTTTAGAATGCTGGCTTCTTAATCTCCATAATGCGTCATGAATTTAAAACAGAAAAGGTGATCAAGATTTCTTCTGCAGACTAACCTCCAGTGTTTCTATCATGACAAGCTCAGGAGGAGAGAAATGGGAGAATGTTAGTTGAAGAAAGAAGTACTTTTGATATTTCTGTTCAGACTGACATTTTGCAAGTTCAAGGGATAATTAATCAATTTCATTACAAAAAGAAAAAGAGAGAGAGAAAGTGAAAGAAAGTATTGTCATGGTACCATGAGCCACATTTATACTCTAGAACTTAAGATTTCAAAGTATTTTTACTTTTTAGTTAGTTCTGCAAATTTTTTGAATTGGCAGAATCCTTAGTTTTTTTTTTTTTTTTGATTGGGTGGTTTTTCTGCTAATATTCTGTGAGACTAAATTATTAATTGAGAGTGATCTTTCTCTCCCATCCCCTGAAGAAATCAAATCACCCCCAAAGCTCCAGTTTTGTGTGAGATTTGATTAATGGTCCCATAGTGGTCTTTAGAACACCTAGTCTTAAAGACAGGCTATTAAATGCACCTTTTAATTTATTATCAGAAGTATGACCTGGAGATAGTTTTGTGTCTAACATATGTTATGGATGCTCACAGTGATTTGGAATGGATTACCCAGTTCCATCATAACTTCTCACTAAAGCACTACAGAATGGGTTAGTACAAGTATTTTTCTATAGTGTAAAGCACAATGGCAGCTTTTTGAGCAAGGATCAGAGTTGTTCTGAAGAATCATCTAGAGAAACCCAAATATCTGATGCCATTTAAAGAATTCATTTACTTCTCTTAACAGATGAAGCTTTTTTCTAATTTAAAGAATCTACTTGAGATATATTTTGTATACATCAGTCCTTGACATACTTTGTGCTTATGGGTACCAAAAAACAGAAGGGACTTACTCTTAAGGCAGATTAGAATGGAATCTTTTTCTTTCTCCTTGTCTCCCTTCCTTCCTTCCTTCCTTCCTTCCTTCCTTCCTTCCTTCCTTCCTTCCTTCCTTCCTTCCTTCCTTCCTTCCTTCCATCTTTCTTTTTTAAAGTAGGCTTGGAAAAATAATGAAAAGGAGAGAGTAAGAATGATAGAATTTTCCTCCTTGGATCTGAAGAATCATTTCAGTCACCTGGGGTCAGTTCCAGATAAGGACCCCAAAGGAATTTGGAGATTTGGGATGATGTCTAGTATACCCCAAAGAGTGAAACATCCATTCCTTCCAATCTCTCTAGTCCCCCAAATAGTTGCTTCACCTAGGTGTGGCTACTGAACTTAATGAGTTGGCTAAGCGAGGGGGTTTAGACCTGAAGTCTGGAAGACTTGAGAATATTATTTGTGTGGCTAACCATAGAATTAAAGCTTGGGAGGGAAGCTAGTATAGGTTTGATAGACTAGAAGGGCATGGGATAATCAAGGTTATTGCATAGTAAAAATAGGTATAAAAAGAAAAAAGAAGCAAGGATATGCAAGGACAAGAGACTGAGCAGAGAAGGAAATTTCAGAAGTTGGGAATTTGTCAGAGTTGAGGTTTGAGAGATGGGAAGGTTTAAAGTGTAACAGTCCCAGAAAGAAAGTGATGTTGTGGCGTGGAAAAGTTAAAGAATTCAAGAAATTCTAAGAATTTGGGGTTAAAAATGGATATTGACATATTTGAGGATAATGCTAAGAGGCAGTGAAGAATAACAGAATCATGGTGCCACATGGTAAAACATGGGAGTAACCAGGAGGTTGGTGGATGAGAACATGGATCAGAAGGGTGTGTTAATTTAAATACTAAATTAAATAATGACATAAAGAGATAAAAAATAAATAAAATATAATGAAATAAATTTAATATATAATAAAATGAAATAAATAAAAATAGAAATAATAAATAAAAAATAAATGATAATTTAAATAAATTTCAGAGGATACATTGAGTGATGAAAGGAGAACAAAGAGCGTACTGCCTTCCATTCAGACTTTGTGAGATTAAGGGAATAAGCAAAAGAATGGGCAGAAGTTGACAGGGCAACTGGAAATGTGGACTCCTAAGAAGAAATTCAGCTTTCAGTGAATTGATTCAAGGTAGAAAAAATTTTAAGGTAGGAAGAAGAAGTACAGATACAAAGAAAGTTTAAAGTTAGAAATGAGGTTACAGAGGAAACAGGTGAAGGGGCAGGCAGGAAAAGAGAGGCACTGAGCAGGAACACAATAAGGAGATTAGAGATGAGATTGCTGGGGAGGGATTGTGGGGATGGTGCCTAGAGAAGGTGCCTTTGGAAGCAATGATTTGGGAGATGAGCGGGGAGGGTCTTATTAGTCATGAGGGAAGGCAAGCTCTGAGCAGGTAGAGAAGCATGTAGGGCGAAGGAGCCCCAAGGTAGATTTAAAATGTTGATGTGACTGGGTTCGCTTCCCCAGTCTGGTGCTCTTCAGATGAAGTCCATCCCTTTGGTTCCTGGGTCTGTTTGCAAGGGAGGTGGAGGTGGGGTGAGGTAGGGGTGCAGATGGGTGCTGAGTGGTAGCTCCTACTTTTTAAGAATCTTGATTGTTATCAGAATATGAAGAGCACTGCCCAAGTCTTTCATGTATCTCAGTTTTTAAAATTAGCATTGCTGGGAAAAGTGCTATTTTCTCATGGAAAAAGGCAAAGCTTGAGCATCACAGCAATAGAACGAGTGGCTGAGAAAGAAACTCTTCAGTGAGGCAACAACACACAATGGTGTGGCCATCAGCAAGAGGAGGCAATTTTCAGTCCCAGACCTGTGACTGTCATACTATGTGACCCAGATGGCCATTCATTCTCCACCTCTCAGTGCCCAAGTTCCATGTGTACAAAAAGAAAGGCAACAGCATGAGCCACATCACATGTTTCAAGAAACCAGGAATAAGTTTTGCATTATAAAAGTACTATTTTTCCTTCTGACATTTATTTGATGATGAATACTCTAATGGACCTGTGATTCCATAGATGGGATTCATGTGCCTTCCCTCTGAGATTGCTTTCAATTTTTGTGTGTTATATCGCTTAGAATGTGAACTCCTTGAGGACAGGGCTTTTGTTTTCTCTTTTTTCTTTGGTATTGTTAACATTTGGCACCGTGTACTCACCACCTTTGCACATAGTGAGCACTTAATGAATATTTGTTGACTGACTAATATACTCAAATTATGATGGAATGCCCAGGGTATTAGGGAAATTTTAATCCCCCTATATGCTCAGTCCTGGTGAGTTCACACGTGTAGAAATAATAACTAACATTCATGTAGCTTTTACTATGTGCCAGGCACTGTGCTAAGTACTTTACAATGATTATCTCACTTGATCCTCACAACAATCCTAGGAGGTAGGTGCTGTTATTAGCCTCATTTTGCAGAAGAAACTGACACAAACAGAGATTAAGTGATTTAGGAGATTAAGGGTCACACAGCTAGTAAGTGTCCGAAGCCAGATTTGAACTCCAGGCCCAGCACTGTCTCCATGGTACCACCCAGTTCAATCAAACAGTCAACGTTCGTTAAACACCTGTTGTGTATTTTGCTGGGTATTGTGCTAAACTAAAGAATGAAAAGATTATCTCAACTGTCAAGGAATTTATAATCCAATGAGACAGACAATATGTGAATAATTATATACCAAGCAGGCAATAGGCAGATTAAATAGAAATCATTAATGTAGGGAAGACACTTGAATTAAGAAGTGTTGGGGAGGGCTTCCTGTAGAAGATGTGATTTCAGTTTGGACATAAAGGAAACTAGGGAGGTCAGCCAATAGAATGGAAAAGGGAGAGCATTGTGAGCACTGTGTTCAATTCTTGGTGCTACATTTTAAGAAGGACATTGATAGCTGGCCAATATGCAGAGGAAGATGACCACAATGGTAAAGAAATTTGCCTTCATAAACTGTAAGGGTCTGACAAGGGAGCTGAGGATATTTTTTGTTGCCATTCAGTCTTTTTTCAGTCATGTCCAACCCTTCCTGATCTTCTTGGCAGAGGTACTGGAGTAGTTTGCCATTTTCTTCTCCAGCTCATTTTAAGATGAGGAAACTGAAGCAAATAGGGTTAAGTGACTTGCTCAGGGTCATACAAACTAGTAAGTGTGTGAGGTCAGATTTGAACTCAGTAAGATGGGTCTTCCCAACTCCAGGCCCAGCACTTCAACCACTGTGCTAACTAGTAGCCCCGAGATATTTAGCCTGGGGAAGAAAAGAAAGACTTGGGTATGGGTAAGTATGGTAGGTGTTTTCAGGGACTTGAAGGGCTTTTACACTGAGAGATTAGACTTGTTCTAGTTGGTGCCAGAAGGCAAAGCAAGAAGCAATAGATTGAAACTGCAAAGAGGCAAAACTGGAGTTGATAGAAAAGAAAAAAACTTCCTTTCTCTTTTGGAGGCAATTGGGGTTAAGTGATTTGCCCAGAGTGACACAACTACTAAGTGCCACTGGATCCTTTTTGAGGCATAGGATGGCAGCTGAGGTCTCTTCTAGCTCTTCTATTCTGTGATATGAGTAGACTCTCCAACAATGCTGATAGCACCCACCATTGCTTTCTGATCTTGTCCTTGTCCTTGTTCTCTTGTAAATTGTTTCTGTACAGTTAACAATCACAAGATGCATTTAGAGACCAAGACTTGAAGAAAGATAATGAAAAGATAGGAGAAACCATTGACCCTTGTATCTCTTTTCTCATTTAAAAATGTTTATGAGATAGATCTGTGTACATATTGACGATACCTTTGATAAATACATAAAAGAGAATTCAGCCTTCTAAAGCAGAAGCTCTTTCTATTGAAGAACAAATCGTCATGGTTAAGTAATTGATTGAGGTACATAGAGAATATAACATCCTTTTATGAATTTGTTGATGGCAAAAATTTGGATTTGGTGGAATAAAATGCTCTCTTTTCTTCAACAAGTTTTCTCATATATGCAGTATTTACATATGTATGCATATGTACATACATATGTATATGATGTATATGTAGCTGCATACATAAAACTATGTTCAATAATCCTCTGACTTTCAGTGTTCAAAAAGGCATAGAACAAGGACCAGTGCTTCTTATATTTCTCAAGGTGAATGTAATGTCAAAAAGTACTGATAGAAAATGAATTTCTTTTAAATGGTGACTTTTCTACCTCTTCCTATTTGCCAATGACTTGAAGTTCTCCAGCACTAAAAATCTTCCTCAGATGACACTATAACTATTTAATTTTTTAAGTGACAAACTTAATAACTGTCAACAAAATAATAAACATACAAAATAAGGTATAATATTTAACCTAAAACTCTTAGCATGCAGCAAGGTGAAACCACACGAATGCTTTCGTTGTGAGTCTACCCCAAGTCTGAAGTTCTGCTACCTTTGATGACCTCCCTTCCTTCCTCTTTTCCTTTTTCTCATTATCTCTCTTGTCTCTTCTATCATTTATCTCTCCATCTTCCTCTTCCCCTCTCTCAGATGATTGTCAGAATTCCATTTAATTGAGTTCTTCAATTTAAAAAAAGTTAAGATGGAATCTCACTGCTTCTTTGAACATCTGGCTTATTGGAAGCCTGAACTTCCAAAGTCTAGGAGCTGATGGCTCTAAATATGGTGCCCCACCAAGGAAGTGACCAAAATAGATTGCTGGATCATTGATGTTCTACCACTACTTTCTAAACTTATGATTCTGTGTATGAAGGAGTTTTGAACCTGCTTGGCCTTTAGGATATTTTCTTAAATGAACAGAAGAGAGTTCAGAAATGTGATTGGCCTATCTGCTGGGTAACAGGCTCTCATACCTTTTTCATCTTTACAAAATTTGGGGTATCCATGCCCTTTTCCCCTTTGTTATTTTACTAAAGTGTAGTCACCATGGGATCAGCACCTTGAATCTGGAAAAGGAGTATGAGAAGTCATCTAGTCCAGTGATTTTATTTTGCAGATGAAGAAACTGAGGCCTTGGCTGGTGGAGTCATGCCCTTTCTGAGGTGTGAGAAGTTGGTTGCTTTCTTGTGCTGTTTACTGCAATAAGGCAATCATTTTATTCTTCTCTATTGATTCTTTATTTCACTCCACACAAAGGTTTTTCCACAAAAATCTTTTCTTTTTTTCCAAGCCTTCTCTTCCCCTTTCTTTCAGCTGAGGACTTTACCTCTTACTCTAGGGAGAAAAGTTTAGGTTATTTGACTTTAGGTCATTCGATGTGAACTCCCACTTCTCTTTTATCTTGCAATGCTTAGACATTCACCATTCTCCCCTTTTTCCCTCCAGTATCTTACAAAGACATGACCCTTCTCCCTGCCAATGCCAACTCATCCATGTGTGCCTTTGATCCCTTCCTGTCTTCTCCAGAAGATTGCAACATCATCTATCCCTTCTCTCTAATCTTCAACCCCTCTATATCAATTGTTTCCATCTGTGCTGCCTTCCAATACCTCCATGTCTCCTTATCCTCAAAAAACCTTCACTGAAGCCTAGCATCCCCTTAAACTCTCTTCACTTTCTCAGCCAAAGTCATTGGTGGGGTGGGACAGTCTATACTTGCTTTCTCCACATTCTTTCCTCTTATTCATTATTTGGTTCTGAGAAATTTGGTTTCCACACTCAGTTGAAACTGCTCTCTCTAAAGTTACAAATTGGCAAACTTATTAATGGGTAAATCTGATGGTTCTTTTGCAATTCTCCTTCACCTCTCTGCAGTTTTTGAAACTGATGACCATCCTCTTCTTCCGTATACTCTGTCTTCCCTGGGTTGTCCTATGACATACTTTCCCCTAGTTCTCCTCCTACCTCTCTACTTGCTTCCTTTTCCATTTCCTTTGCTTGTTCATTATTCAGACTACACCTCCTAAGTGTCGTGGTACCCCCGTCTTTGTCCTACACCTCCAACTTTTCTCTCTCCCTCTCCTACCTTTCCCCATTTCTCTTCTTTTCATCCATTGAAATACACACACACACACACACACACACACACACACACACACACACACACACACACACACACACCTCTCCCCTCCCCCTAAACCCATTCTCTCTCTTCGTGACATCATCTCTGTACTGATGACTCTTTAAGACACACACACACACACACACACACACACACACAAACACACACTTCTACCGTCTCCCCCACATACCCACACTGTCCCTTGGTCACATCATCTCTGTCCTGATGATTCTCAGATATAGATATCCAGTCCTAGTCTCCTGAGCTCCAGTCTTCCAAGCCCTGTTGTCTTTTGCTTATCCTGGAGACATCTCAAATCTCAAGTTTCCAAAGTAGCACTCCTTACTTTTAGCCCAAGCCTATTCTTCTTCCAAATTTTCCTATTTCTGTTAAACATACCACTATTTTTCAAGTGTTGGAGTTTCATAACCTCAAATGTAGTCTTCAATTCCTCCTTGACCTCAACATATCCAATCAGTGGATTGGATCCCTGTCTGGAATCCAGCCTCTTCTCTATTCACAGACCTACCCACTTAATTTAGGCCCTTCCTTGTTGCTTCTTGCCTGGATAATTTTCGTAGTCTCCTAGCAGCCTCCAGTCTTTCCCTGCTTCTACACAGGCATACCTTGTTTTGTTGTGCTTTGCTTTGTTGCACTTCGCAGACATTGCATTTTTTTTTTTTTTTTTTTACAAATTGAAGGTTTGTGGCAACCCTTCATTGAGCAAGTCTATTGGCTCTATCTTTCCAATAGCATGTGGTCCCATTGTGTCTTTGAGTCACATTTTGATAATTCTTGCAATATTTTAAGTTTTTTCATTATTATATTATCTGTTATGGTAATCTGTGATCAGTGATCTTTGATGTCACAATTGTAATTGTTTTGGGGCACCACTAATGTAAACTTAATCAATAAATGTTTGTGTTCTGACTCTTCCACCAACTGGTCCTCAGGTCTTCTTATTCCCTGAAAAGGAAAAATATTGAAGTTAGGACAATTAATAACTTTACAATGGACTCTTAAGTGTTTATGTGAAAGGAAGTTTCAACCCACATGATAAACTCCATTGCTGTCTTATTTTAAGAAGTTGCCACAGTCACCCCAACCTTCAGTAACCACCACCCTGATCAGTCAGCTGCCATCAACACTGGGGACCTCCAAGACTCTCCACCAGCAAAAAAAATTTATGACTTGTTGAAAGCTCAGATGATAGCATTTTTTAGCAATAAGATATTTTTAAATTAAGATATATACATCTTATTTTTAGATATAATGCTATTGCACATTTAATAGTGATATATTTCTAAGGCATGCTTATACTATTGCCAAAAAGATTTGCCTCAAGCATCTAGGTGGCACAGTGGATGGAGCATGGGTCCTAGAGTCAGGGGGACCAAAAAAAAAAGATTTGCCTTAAAAACAAATCTGATTCTGTCATACTCCATTAACTCTAGTTATAATAATAATTAATAATAATAATAACGATAATAAGCATATTTACATAGTGCTTAAAGTTCTGCAAAGCCTTTGAAGCAGGTGGAAAATTCTTCTAGAAGCCAAGAAGAGTTGGGTTAAGTCCTTTTTCTGACACATGCTGACCTGGTGACCCAGGGAAAATCATTTAGCTTCTGTTTGCTCAATTTCCTCATCTGTACAATGAACTGGAGAAGGAAATCTTTGCCAAGAAAACCCTCAAAAGGGTCACAGAGTCAGATACAATTGAAAACAACTGAATGACAAAAGTGAAAATGAAATCACAAGTCTAGTACCTATAATATACGTGGATTTATTTTCTCCCCTGTTAGAATGCAAGCTGCTTCTGACGAGGGATTGTTTCATTAATTGCATTTATATCCCTAGCGCCCGAGACATGCTAGATGCGTAATAAATTCTTATTGATTGCTTATATTCTTCTCAGTTTTTCTTTTTTATCTGTTTTCCCCTTGGTTCCCTTTGTAGGCCTATTGCTTTCACCTTCCTGACTTGGAAACTGCTTCCCCTTCTTTGGGAGAGAGGGTAGTTCTGATCAGCTCTAGTATAACATGTTTTCTGTTACTCTATCTGTAAGTAGAAATTACAAATTTCAGTACATCAATCCTGGGAATAGCAGCATTGCCTGAGCTCTCTGAATGATCCGCCAGTGGTTGTGAGTCATACAGATCATTATTCTGACTCATAACTGTATTCGTCCTTGAAAACTCCTTCTTCTCTTTTTCTTTTCTGAGACAAAGTTTCTATTCTTTCTTCCTAAAGCTCATTCCAGATTAGAAGCAAGTGATTTTGTTTGCCTGGTGGAAAAGTGGGAAGCTCTTTGAAGGCTAGTGCCAGGGTCAGACTTCTGTCTATCTGTAAAGCAGGCACAGTTAGTCTTTGGGGATAATATTGAAGAAATAATGTTGGGATATAGAGAAAAGAGCATAGTGCTTGACATATGGAGACCTGCGTTCAGCTGGCTTCTGCCATTTATTTAGAGTCCTACCTTTTTCATTGACCCTAAGGAAATCAAGTGACTTATTTTTCTTATTTGTAAAGAGGGTTAAATGTACAAGCCATCTTGTAGGATTGCTTATTAATGCCTTTTTCTTCAATAATGAAACATTTTCCCATACTAACTCCCCTCCCCAGATATACACTTACTTTCCTGAGACCTGTACTGTTCCCCGTTCCTCCTAATCTCTGGGAAAATGTTCATGGAGAACTATAAAAATAGCTGATAAAGGCATAAATCATAATCTTTCCCAGGAGTCAGTGGGAGACCTTTGGTTCAAAAGAATGAAGTAATAATTTCAGCTTACAGGGTTGAAAATATTTCAGTGGAAGATAATATTGGGATAGGTCATTGGTTGAATGGCAGCTAGGTTATGAAGAAGATAGACTATTGGACCTGGAGACAGAAATACCTAAGGGCCAGTCCTGCCTCAGTCGTATTACCTGTGAATCCCTGGGTAAATCACTTAATTTCTTTCAGCTTCGGTAACTTCATCTGCAAAATGGAAATTATAATAAGTACTATTCTCACAGGATTGCTTGGAGGAGCAAATGAAGTAACATATATAAGCCATTTTATATAACATATGTATAAATTTATTTATATATGTATATGTAACATGCATAGGTAGAGATAACATCTATAAAGCTATACATAATTATTAATATTAATTATTAGTAACAAATAATAAAATATAATAATCATTCAGCATTATTATTAAATGGTGAAATATTTACCACTCAAAACAGCTCCTGGGAAAAGAAAGAAGGTGGAATCAAATATTCGGTTTGTCTAAATACCATTGAAAGGTGGACTCATAACGTTTGTTATTGTCAGCGCTTAGCAAAGTGTCTGGCACATGGCAAATACTTCATAAATACTTATTGGCTGACTGATTTCTACCTGCCAATAGTTTCTTTCTTCTTCAGCCATTATAATTCTGTGGAAACAGAAGGAAACATAGCCCAGACTCTTAATAACTCAATTAAAACTCAGGTGTGATTTTATATCTTCTCCGCCTTTGGCCCCTCTTCTCTCTACGGGGGTCTTAATTTGGAGGTCTGTGAACTTGATTTTTTTAAATGTTGTGATGGCTACATTTCAATGTAAATAGTTTCCTTTTTAATTCCATGTATTAAAAATATTATTCTGAGAAGAGGTTCAGTGCTACCACCAGACTGCCCAAGCTGTCCAAGACATGAAATATGGTTAGGAGGCCCTGCTCTCCATCTTTTCCCATTTCTCCAGACCTATCTTGCTCTCTTCCTGTTCTCTCTGCCCAGATCACTAGAATGTGAAGGGCTGCATCTGTTGCCAATGAACCCTTCTGTGGTACAATTAAGAATCCCTCCCTTTGGCTTCCAGGGAAGCTGGAGGCCTGTGTGATTGTTGACATAATGGATGGAGTTTAATACCCCTGTCCAGGTGTGTAGATACTGGATACCGATCCAAGCTAAGGAGCTGGATCCTGGCACAGTAGAAGGGAGCCTGCCTTTTCTCCTCTGCATGCCTGTAGAATACCAGCAGCTGCTACCCCCCTAGGTGACTGACAAATCCTCCTCTTGTTCTTGCACAGATAGACTGACAAATGATTTTGTACCTTACAGACCAAATAAAGAGTTCTTTAGGTACCCCAGGCTGTAAGCAGTTGGAATAGATGTGTTGTACTCTATGACCTGTCAGACCTTTGCTGAGGTCTGATAGCAAAGAGTTTAAAAATTCTATATTGATTCAATTGTGAAAGCTTAACTGGTTTTTACTTATTTTCCTTTATTTTGGCATTTACCTTATTTTGACTGTATAGGCATTATATTCACCTATTATTTTTGATAGCTTTTGAGAAAATTATTCTTGACACTATTTCAATTATTAAAAGAGGAAGGGAAAAGCTGCATTCTTCTCCCTCGATTACTTTACTTATTCTCTATATATATTTTGCATAAACTTACATAAATACATTATGTTTCTCAGATAGAATGTAAGCATCTGGAAGTCAGGTAGTGCCTGATTTTTGTCTCTTTCTTCCCAACACTTAGCATAATGCCTGCCATGTGTTGTTCAGTCATTTTGGTCCTGTCTGACCCTTTGTGACCCCATTTGGGGTTTTCTTGGCAAAGTTTGGAATAGTTTGCTATTTCCTTCTCCAACTCATTTTACAAATGGGGAAACCAAAGCAAACAGGGTTAAGGACTTGCCCAGAGTCAAACAACTCATGTCTGAGACTATATCTGAAGTCATGAAGGCAAATCTTTCTGACAGGTCTAGCAGTCGTGTGCCACCTAACTGCTACTACGCCACACAGCTGCCTAGCTATCTAGCATATGATAGATGCTTAATAAATGTCTGCTGGTGGATTGATATATAATCGATAGCCCTATTTAGGAAGTAAAATGCACACAATCGAGCACATAATTCAGTTTCTATAGAATATTGTGATGGGTAGGCTAATACTATTATTATCTGTTGAGTGATGACTTTTGTACTAGCATTCAAGACTGCTTACAGAAGAGAAAGGCACAGTCTACAGCATTTATCCACTTTTGGTCTGTCTCAGCACTTGTATAGGAAGTTTGTTCTGATAATTTATTTATCAGATTGTCTGATCTCAACACTTTGCCACTTTATTCTTAAGGCATCACTCGTGCAATGGAGATATTTGAAAGGCAGGCAAACCTGTTTGTATCCTGGAATTGCAGAACTGGAGGGGACCTAAGAGGTTATCTCATTCAACCTGTACCCAACCAGTAGTTCCTTCTACAACCTGCTCAGTAAGATGATATCCAACTTGCCCTTGAAGTTGCCCTGTAACCTAAATAGTGGTCTTCTTGAGGTAATCAATTCCACTTTTGGAATTATTGGGAAAACATTCCTCCCATCAAGCTGGTCAACTTCTCTACAACTCTTCCTCATTTCTCCTTATTTTTAGGGACAAGAAGAATGGGCCCACTTAACATCTGTCTGCCTCAGTTCCCTTATCTATAAAATGAGGATAATGATAACATTTACCTCTCAGATAAGAAGATATTTTTAAAGCGTGTTGCCAGCCTTAAAATACTATATAAGTGCTGCTGTTGCATAACTATTAATTAGTTATCTGTCAAGTACTCAAAGACAGCTATCATGTAACCCCTCCTCTGCCACCTTTCTTTTCTACAATAAATATCTCTAGTTTCTTCTGTGATCATAATATATGCTAGTTCAGTTTGATTCTTGTATGTTTCTTAGACTCAACTTTTAATAAAATATGGTCAGTCTCCCCATTGAGAAAGGCAGTGTGATACAGTAAAAAAAAAGCCTTGGATTTGAAATGAGAAGTCCTGAGTTCTAATCCAGGCTCTTCTGTTGCCTGTGTTAAGTTGGTTGAGTCACTTAAACTTTTTGGAACCTCATTTTTCTCCTTTAAGGAGTGAGACGGACGTTGTGGAGTAGGTGATCTGTCATTGTCCATCTAATTTGAAATCCCATGAACCCATGAGTCAAGAGTAGAATAATCTGAAAAAACTACTTTGCTTTTCTCTGACTGATCTGTCTGAACATTATTCTATCTGAGAGCCTCAATTTGCACTCTAATGAATATCTCTATAAGATAATGAGTATCCTCAACAAGAGGAAAAATTATATGGACTAACTCCTTTTTACCCTTCAAGCTTAATTGTACATCTATATTGTTACAAATTGACTGCAACAGCCTATTTCATTGGGTCCCCCCCCCTCCATAACCAGTGCTGAATAGATGAACAGAAATAGCTCTCTTCATGTCAGAGACTTTAATTAAACCATTCTGAAAATAAGCATGTGGCAGTACTGGCAGGACCTTAATTTAATCACATCTCCTGTATGGCTGTTCTTTTTTCCCTCCTTGATGGCTCTGAGACTAGGAGAAATATCCCTTTTGAATTTTGAGAAAGACAACTCAGGGGAGGTATGGACATGGAGAGGTTGGGTGACTCAGAGACTATGACTTGTCATTTTTCTTAAGATCACAGGAACATTGAATCATAGGATTTATAGTTGGAAGGGATCTTAGAGGTCTGTCTACTCACCTAAACTCATGTCAGAGATGAGAACAGAGAGCATCAAGTTACTCGTATGAGGTCACATAGTGGTAGAGACAGTGTTCAAATCTATGTCCTGTGACTCCAACTCCAGTATTCTTTCCATTGAATCATTCTGTTCCAAACTAGAACCAGAGGATGGAATACAGTTAAAAGAACATTTGGGGAGGCAATGGGAATAATTATATAAAGTAAGTTGATGATACTTCTACAAATCTTTGCCATTTTCTAAATATATAGAGGAAATTGCTCAAAGGGCTGGGTTACTCTTCCATTCTCCTTCCCTTCCCAAAATCATTGAGCTCTTGAAATAAGATCTATGATATCTATAGTCCAGTCATGTGGCTATTGATCCCATTGTACTATTCTCTTTCCTACTTGGATGCTCTCTGAATCCACTGGAATTCTGTGACCTTTTGTATGTTTCAACAATGATGTTTTTAGACTTTTCAGATGAAATTGCTTATCTCTTCCAATTGCTCTTTCCATTGCTTGGTGCTCCCTAGACATTAGAATCTGAGAGCTGGAAGGACTAATGAAGTCATCTAATCCAAATTATTCTCCTGCAGCATTCCCCATAAGTGGCTATTGATGTACTTGTGAAGCCTCCTGGAAATGCTAGACCTATTACTTTCTGAGACATCACATTCCACTTTTGGATAACTTTCATTATTAGGAAGTTTGTCTCTACATCATCCATCCATTGCTCCTGACTTTGTCCTTTGGAGCCAATTAAAACAAATGGAATGCACCTTCCACATATCAGCACTTCAAATCATTAAAAACACCTATCATGCCTTCCCTTGTCTCTTCTGTAAGTTAGATGTCAACTAATCTTTCCATGGAAATGTTCCCATTTATTCAATATTCTGTTTTCTTTCTCCAGATAAGCTAGTCAATGTCCTTCCTAAATTATAACAACTGGAGCTAAATACAACATTGTTGACATGGTTTGACTAGGCCCAATGCAATGGGGTTATAATTTCTCTTGTTTTATACCCTAAGTTCCTAGAAATTAATTTGGAACTCTAACTCTCTTGGTCATATTGTATAATTGTGAATTGTATAATTTTATAATTGAAATGGACAGACCGAGACAAGCACAGGCAAGAGTCAATTGAGAATTTGGGAGCGTCTTTATTATGTCCTCAGAGGAGGCAGCCCTGAACAAAGGTGTGTGTGTGCCTTTTAAGCATTTTAGCACCTCCTGGTACAGCCTTGCGGTTCCAATAGCACACATTTTTCACAGAACAGTTTTGACAGGGGTTGCTTGGTGCTGCTAGGCAAGGGGACACAACAGAGAGGGGGACCCAAGCAGCTGCCAGGCAAAGGGGTACAACAGAGAGTAGCTGCTAGGTGAAGGGGCACAACAGAAAGTGGCTACTAGGCCCAACACTGCCTAGAAACTCAACAGACATTTCTCAACCCAGGGGCTCTGGTGGGGGGGGGGAGGGTGCGGGGAAATAATGTCCACTTCAATAATATCTGAAAAATTGAATTGAAGATCATGCAAAGGGCACTGGAGAAGCACATGATGGATATGGACAGGATTTTTGCAAAATAAGGAATTATGAAGAAAGGGTTTAAGTATGTCACCAAAGAAATGTATAATTGAAAAAGAAGATGGGCTGGTCACATAATAAAGCAAGGCATAACCAGTAGACAGCCCATAATAAATGATTTGCTTCTGATTATATAAGTGGAAAGTGTCAAAGTTAGGATTTGAATTCGTCCTCCAGGTCAAAATAGGGTATCAGACTTTAAATTCTTGGGTCTGAGATGGCTTGTGTACAGGACTACATCACTTACCCCAAACCTCCAGCCAGATTCACTTCTAGGTCATGGTGATACATATGATATTCAAAGTAATTTTCTGAGGGTAACACCAAGGTAATTAAAACATATACACACATACATGTATATGTATATGTATGTATATATGTGTGTGTATGTATGTACATGTATAAGTACATGTTCTTGCAAATACTTTGTTAGGAAAAGCACCATGAAAGGACAATGTCAGGCAAAATGAAGTATATAAATGAATATTCTTTGGCACTTTGCCTTTTTTATTGGTGCCTAGTACTAATGTTGTATGTGACTCCCACCGTGACTCCCCTCCTGTATCTTTCCTAAATAGAAAACACTCCTCCCCCAGACTTTTCTCTTCCTCTTCCTTTGGCCCTTCCAGTAACACCTACCTGTTGTGTGTCCTAGTCCCTCCCAGGCCTTTTCTCTGCACTACAAGATGATAGCTAGATAATCTTATAAGTTACTCTGCTAAAATAATGATTGGTTCTTAATGTAGTGCCTCTTCCAGGCAACATATTTGTGTTAACAGAAATGTTTTGGATACACACTGATTGCACCCAGGGGAACAACTATAATGCTAGAAATGATATCAGGCAGCTCTTTAGGCAACTGGGCTTTTGCAGCACCCTCAAAGCATTTAACCCCAGGCTGACTCTTGATCTATACATGTGAGTAACAGTGGACAGAGAACGTTTTAAAGACCAGATCCTAATGAAAGATGTATAGCTTAAGGAATATGCTAAGAGTTGATAATTGTAACATCAAACTTCATAAAAGATTCGGGAATAGATAAATTAATCATGAAACATTTGTTTAAAAGAGATGAGGCTGCCAAGAATAGATGGTACTCAATCATTTGACTTTTAAAAAAAATTCTCTCTTATTCTATGAAAATAGTGAAGGTTATGCCTTGAATAGAGTGTGCAATGTGGCATTAACAGTTTATGTCTTAATATTGTGGTACTTACTGATGTGTGTAGCTGGCTGGTGATTCAGAACCAGGATTGGCAGCAAGTCACAAAGTGGTAGGTCGGATTCCTGTCAGGTTGGAAGCATCCAATGGAGATTTATATACTTCTGGGATAAATGTTGCCCAAAATGATATATAGAGAGCTTTCTTTTCAGAGGTGAAAGCCTGAATGCAGTATAAATTATTCACTAAGTTTTGCCTTCACTGTAAGCCATGATATGGTACAGAACAGACTGTGATGTTAGGGTCTGCATCTTGATTGGGGGAAACTTTGGGAAAGAATATTTTAAATTTACTTTGCATGCCAAATTAGATGTGGAAAATGCTTAGCTTTTAATCAAGAATACTAGCTCGTTTTAGTTTCCCTTTCTAGGCCTTTGACGGTCATAAAGAATACAAAAATTGGAGAAAAGGTGTCTTGTGCTAAATAGATCACAAATTTAATAGCAGCAAAATCAAAATGGGTGGCATGTAGGACTGGAAAGAAATGGGGAAAAAATTCATAACATAATATCATACTCAGGTCATGACATTGAAGCACAGTCTAGGACAAACTAAATTCTGTTGCTTCTTCTTGTTCTTTTCCAAAGGAAAATAAGAAGAGATAACAGTCTTTTCAAAGAACAAAGTCCTTTTTCTAATTCTAAAGCTGTAACACATCAAAATTTATTTAAAACTTGAAGTTTGTTCTTTCTGTCCTGGTTTGACATTGAGTGAAAATATTAGATTTCTAAGTATTAATGTTCCATTTAATTTAAATCAATGAAAAAACCAGAATGCTAGACTATTTCATAATCTTGAATTCTGTAGTACAGCAGTATGTCTGAAAAATGATTTGGGGGATTTCAATAGTCAACAGTGTGATAAGGTATCCAAGAAAATCAATGTGATCTTATACTGCCCTGAGGTAGCTTAGCTTCCAAGAGTAAAGAAGTGATGATACTACTGTACTCTGCCCTGATTAGGCCACATCTGAAGTACTGAGTTCAGTTCAGAGGTGCCATATTTTTAGAAATACATCGATAAATTGTAGAGTATTTAGAGATAGACAATCAGAATGGTAAGGGTCATAAATTCATATGTATAAGGATTTCTTGAAAGAAGTAGGCCTTTTAGCCTGGAGAAGAAAAGATTTAAAGAGGGACATAATTGCAGTCTTCAGGTATTTGAAGGACTGGCAAATAGAAGAGTGAACTGATTGGTTTTGCTTGGTTTCAGAGAGCAGGGAACAATTGGTCAAAATTGCAAAGGAACAAAATTAAACTCAGATATAAGGAACAAACCTGGTGATTAAAACTATCCAAAAATGGAATGAACTGCCTTGGGATGTAGTGGACTTCCTCTTATTGGATATTGTCAAGTGAAGGCTGGATGACCTCTTCTCAGATGTTTTGTAGAAGGGATTCTTGTTTAGGTATGTGTTGGATTAGATGGTCACCAAGGTCTTGAACAAAAGGGTCACCTTTCTCCTTTAGGTAATTGATTGTGAAAAAGGGATTTTGATTTTTAAATTTGTTATTGTTTGCCCTCACTATAAAGAATGATTCCTTAAACTGTGCTCCAGACTCGGCAAAACTTGGCTCATTTTTCCATCATGTTTTTATCCCATGGTTCTCCTATTCAGGGTGAAAGCCCCTTCTGTTGTATACAGAAACTCAATAACTGAGATAGTGAGTCTTTGTTGATAGGTTAGAGCTCTAATTCTTGCAAATGCAGCTTAGCAGCTTTTGGTGCACAAACATTTGCTTTCAACAGGATGATGCCTTGGATAGCCACCATCCTGTAGCTCCAATTCTGAGGTCATTGGGGTAATTAATTAGTCTCTTAATCATACACACATGATCAAATCCATAATCCTATTGATATGGTAAATGATAAATAAATATGGTAAACGGATCCCATATGTTCCTTAGTAGTTTTTCTTTGAAAAATGAAATTTAAGGTCCTGGATGGAAAAGCATCTCTTTTCTGGGTATTGATTTCCCTTCACTTTTAGCAGGTCTGTCAGATATTGGCCTGCTTTTATTTGCTTTTGGCTTGATCTCTGTGTATTGTTTATTCATGGATTCAAAGAATACTTATTGAGTACCTTCAGTGCACTATGACTGGTGCTTGGAGATGTATAAAGTTATGATAAGACATGCTGTGACCTACTGCAGTCTAAGCTCTTGGAGGACAAGGACTTCATTTTTAAATTTTTATGTATTTCCTCAGTACTTAGAATAATGAATTGTATAGAGAGATTGCTTTTACATGCTGAATAAATATATTTCTAAGTCATTATTGCAGCCTCCATAATCCTCAAAGCTTAGTTAGCCCATAACTTTTGCATTGATTTTTCTGTATTTACTGATAGTGTTGTGCCTTCTTCACCTTCCCTATATCATGGCATTCTTTTATGCTAAGGGAACATTTTTCCCTACCCACACAACCACCCCCCACGCCCCTCCATACATACATATATATGTATAGATGTGTATATGTAAATATATATGCACTTGTGCATGTTAATATACATCCATTCATATCACATGCATTCTGTTTCAGAAGAATGACTCTACCTTACCACAGGCCAGATTTTTCCATTATACTGTAAGCTCCTAGAGGTCAAGGAAATTTTTTTAATTGTTCTTTGCATCCCCAACACAGTACAGTGTCTGATAACATGGTCGACTTTTAATCAACGTTTATTGACTGATTGATTCAACTCAGACCACACGTAGCGCTTTTGACTTCTCTTACACTCTTAAAGCATATATTTTGGGTTATTTGTATGTGTCCTCTTCTTCACTAAATTATAAACTTCCTACGGAAAGAAATGGTGTATTAACTAAACCTTATGTATTCCCTAATGTTTACACAACAGTGTTCTGCATGTCAAATATTTTTTAAAAAAATGTTTGTTGAAATGAATTACTGTTGAAAGATAATGCTACAGATTTACCAGGCACATGCTTTTGATTACTTTTCCAATAGCAGTGATTGGTGCTAATCACATCTGAGCGATTCCCCTTATGACCAGCAGTATGTATTCATAAGATAGCTAAAGGTAGGGGTCTAATCTGTGGTTATAATGTAAAGCAAGGGTAACTATTTACATGGAGAGAAATATTACTAGCATCAAGCTATTGCACAGTTTAAGAGAAGATGAGAGGTTTCTACTTACATGTAAATAAACACACTTAGTACCTGGAGTATAGGGAAATGAGAGGAAACATCTGCCTGTTTGTCTGCCTATCTGTCCATCTATCTATCTATCTATCTATCTATCTATCTATCTATCTATCTGTCTGTCTGTCTGTCTGTCTGTCTGTCTGTCTGTCTGTCTGTCTGTCTGTCTATCTATCTAATCTCTCGATCGTGTGTGTGTGTGTGTGTGTGTGTATATATATATATATATATATATATATATACATATGTATTTGGGGCAGCTAGGTGGTGCAGCGGATAGAGCACCAGTGCAGGAGTCAGGAGGACCTGAGTACAAATCTCACCTCGGACACTTGACACTCACTAGCTCTGTGACCTTGGGCAAGTTCCTTTACCCCAATTGCCTCATCCTGGGTCATCTCCAGTCATCCTGATGAATATCTGGTTACTGGATTCAGATGGCTCTGAAGGAAAAGTGAGGCTGGTGACCTGCACAGCCCTCCCTCAGTCAAAACAAAGTCAAATGCAAGTAATGCCATTATTTCTCTTATGGCACTGTCTTCTTTGTCAAACACACACGTATGCATATGCATGTATATATATGTTTCCTTAGCTTAGCAAGTGAAGCTCCTTTATTTCTTTCTATGTATATATCTGTCTATAATAGAAGAGAGAAAGAGAGTGAGAGAATATGGAAGCCCCATGTATAGGGGAGGAGTGGGGCCCCATATGTAGTGAAAGCTGTCCTGTGACTTGGGTAGAATGGACATCCCTAGCCTTTTTCCCTCATCTCATCCCCAAGGGAGACTTTTATTCTACCTAGGAGGGGATGTAGGAAGTTGGAACTAGAGGCCAATCTGCTCTCCTCATAGAGAAGGCCTAGAAGTTTATCTGACTACTTCCCTAAATATTTTTAGTCCAGAGGATATGATTGGGTTCAATTTAACTTCTGATTAATTTGTCATTATTTTTTGAGGAAGGGTGACTCTAAATTCTCTGTCCAAAACCTGACCCCTTTCCCACCAAATATCAGGGTCACAACATATGAATAAACATAGTGAATAGCAAAGAAACCCATCTATCCAAATCATAGCAAAACACAAATCAGAGAAGGTATACGTAGCAAAATGTATATCCGATAATACAAGATGAAGGAACTCTCCCATTGGGAATGAGATAGCTTAACTAAGAGAGAAATTTCTAGATCTCATCCAAAGGAAACACTTTCTTTCCATCTCTAGTTTAGCAAGCTGGAAATGGGGACATGATGAACACTTCTCGCTGTTCTCATGTCTTTCCAGAGTCTTTTCCTTCAGTAACTTGAACTGGAGTTGACCTCTTCCATCTTCCCTCTTGAGACTGGAAGCCAGAAATGCCAGAAGTGACTTGACACTTGAAAAGTCCCCCCCAAAACTGGTGAAAACTGGAGCTCTCTCATCAACCCCAGCTTACTCCTCCAGCAGGGTCTTCATCTTCACCAGCATAGAGAGAGTCCCAAATAAGTGGGCTTTGGGACAGGGCTTATATTCATATATGTATACATACACACACAAAGTTATAATGTATATTACATATATATATTTTTTCCTTCCACTTCTCTGAGATCTACTACCTGACTCTGATGGCCCTATAGTCTGATGCTGAATTTTATTGTTACACTTATAAAATTATGGAACTGAGGAGCCTGGCAACTCATAATTTAGTGGCAACTGCTTTCTGTCAAAAGAAGTAATGTATTTTTAAACTGACAGTGAGTCAGGTGTAAAAGTGAACCAGTTTTCTCTGAGACAAATTGAGAGCTCGATTCTTATGCAAACATCTGGGGAACAAACAGAGAAGTGCTTTGTTTTGTTTTGTGTTGTTTTGTTTTTTTTGCTTCCAACTGTCCTTGATTGTTTAATGAGTCTTTGAGAAAATTTCAGGTGCATAACCAATTCATAGCTCTTCCTGTAACTACATATTCTAATTACTCTGGAGTATACAAGGAGATATTGTTAATCCTTGGCTACAACATGCACTGGTGATTTGAATACTTCAGCCTCATGGCCAAAAGGATGTATTTATGTATTAAGCAAGCCAAGAATGAAAACAAGGGACTAAGAATTGGTTTTGAGCAGAATCTCAACAAAAAGTACATCTGGCTCTCAGAACACACACACACACGCACACACACACACACCCCTCAAGTATGAGAAATAGATATGAATTTTCAGAGACTTCCCTATGAATGATTAAAATTAAGCATTTTTTTGGTGTGGAAACTGGTTGTTATACTCTTTAAAAATGGAATGTCATTTATTATAGTAGAGAGGCAATTTGCTCAGCTGGATAAAGTTCTCTCACTGCAAGAATAAAGGTAATTGTAAATCAAAATAAGAGCCATTCCTTAGGCTCACAATCTCCTGGAAGGTGTTTAAATGACCTTTATTTTTTCTTTAAAAATGTATATATATATTAGAAAAATAGCTTTAAACTTAAACACCAAAAAACAACATTTCCATGTAAAACCACAAAAGACTATTTATGAAACCATAATCTCCATTTCATACTGATTTTTTTAGAAAACATACGATAATTTCATGTAGTACTTCCAAACCATTTTGCTTATCTGGAATTCCTTCTGTTCTCTTCTACACATTAGGAAAAAAAATTTCAGTGTCCTTTTTTCCCTAATAGTGTTACTTATCTCCTTCTTGTCTTTATCCCAGTCCTAATTGGAAAAAAAAAATAGAGAAAGAAAAAATCTTCTCGAAACAAAGAATCATAGTCAAGCAAAAACAAATCCCTCCAGTGACCACATCCAAAAATATATGTCTCTTTGTACCTTGACTCCATCACCTCTCTGTCAGGAGGTGGGTAACATGTGAAGGAGTTAAATAAGAAAAACAAAGAACCTGTGGATAAAATCCTCCGGTGCATCATCTGGAGACATTGTTGATCATTGTATTGATAAGAGCTCTTACATCTCTCAAAGTTGTTTTTCTTTACAAAGATGTTGTCCAATATGAATTGGAGTTTTTGGCTTTGCTCATTTCACTTATCAGTTATACCACTGAGGAGTCTCTGAAATCATTGTTTTTTTTTTTTTTTTTTGTAATTTCTTATTGTGCCATAGTATTAATTTGTTTAGTCATTCTCCTTATTAATGAGTACCTCCTTAGAGTCCAGTTTTTGATTTTTTTCTTCCTTTTAATCTTTCTTTTTTTGGGATCAGGAGGCTTGTTTTGCTTGTAGTTATTCCATTCTCAGTATTATCCTCCCTCTTAACTAGTCTCTATCTCTCCTTATTTCCCAGTTCAATACGCTGTATTTCTATACCATGCAGTTTGGGCATCCAGTACTCTTTCATCTCTTTCTTTTCAATGAGGTTCATTTGATGTATGCTTCCATTCCCCTTTACCTTCATGTTTGTATACTCTTCATGCACTCCCATTACAAGAAATAGCAAGTTCCATTTCATTGTTCTTTTCTATACTACTGTATTCCTTTTACTGTCTCTTCTTTTTCCCTTATTTGAAACCATCAAAACAGAACTACTTCACCTCCTAGATCCTTTGTTTTTCAGTAGTCTTTAAAGACATCAAGGTTCTAAAGAGACACTTCTTTACCTCACTAAAAAATATTCACATCATATAGCCTCTTTTAATTACTCAAATAAATTTACCTTTTTAGGTTTAATTTGACTCATATTGCAATTCAAAGTTTCCTTCCAACTTTTCAATCTTTTGATTTTATGCCATTTTTCTATTTATTTATTTTAGCATTCTTAGGGAGTCATTGATTTCTACTAATACCTTTTATTTGAGATCACTTCCCATTTACCTTGTATGTATCTCATATCGCACATTCTTGTTTTTAATGTTGTTTCCTTCTTAGAGTATGAAGGTAAGAATCATGTTTCCCCCTTTCCTTCTATCTCCAATGGCAAGTACAATGCTTCCCATATAGTTAGCACTGAATAAGTGCTTAGTTACTGACGGTTTGATGTATTATGATTTTCAGAACATCTGTTACTTGGAAAAAATTTTACCTTTTTGTCTCCTCTGCAATTTAATCTCTTTCTAATTCTTTCATCCAGAGCTTTTATTTAATGTTTTGTCATTTGCTAATTTATTCTATGATCAGTCCTCTTTATTCTCACACTGGGTCACCTGAGTTCCTGTGCAGATCTCTAAGGGGTCAATCCCCTTAGATTTCTGAGGTATTAGAGTGATAGACCTTCAGGAAATTACATGACATCTCAGGACAGGGTGGTATGGCTATTGGAGCTGTAGCATGTCCCATCCCAAACTCCCCTCTCACTGGTCACTGCCACGTCCAACTTCTGCCCTTTTAGACCTTTCAAGTAGTGATGGAAAGTGATAGCAATGCTCTCATGATAAATGTCAAGTGGGAATTCTCACATCATAACTTTTGCTCTCTTACAGTATCACAGAATTCGAGAATTGGCATGAGTTCAGCCCATACATGATAGGAAAGCTCAGTATAATAAATTTAATTTTGGTTCTCCAGCCTCTGCTTAAAGAACTTCATGGAGAGGAAATCATGCTTATCAAGGCAGTCCATTCCCCTTTGGGACAGTTATAATCATTAGGGAGTTTCCCCAGTTTTTAAGCCCAAATTTGCCTCTTTGCAACAACCACAAGTTGTTCCTGATCCTGCCCAAGGGCTTATTCTCTCTTCTAGCTGAGATACTTAGAGACATGTTCTCTCCTGAGTCTTTTATTTAAAATTAAATTATTTTATTTGTTTTCAGTGTTTTACAATCACTTCCATGTATCTTAGATTTTTTCCCCTCCCTTTCTCTCCTTCCCCCCTCCTGAGACAGCATACAATTTTTTTATAGGTTCTACACATACATTCCTATTAAATACGTTTTCACCATAGTCATGTTATATAGAAGAATTAAAATGAATGGGAGAAATCATATAACAAATCAAAATGTAACACAAAAGAAAATGATCTGCTACAATCTGTGATTGAATTCCATAGTTCTTTTTCTGGATGTGGAAGGCATTTTGCCTTAAAAGACCATTGGGAATTTTTTAAGTCTTTGTATTGCAATGAAGTTCTAAGTCCATCACAAAAAGTCCTCACACACTGTGGTTGTTGCTGTGTACAAAGTTCTCCTGGTTTTGCTCTTTTTGCTCATCATCAGATGGTATAAGTCTTTCTAGGCCTTTCTGAAGTCTTCCTGGTCATCATTTCTTATAGTGCAATAATATTCCATTACATTCATATACCATAATTTATTCAGCCATTCCCCAATTGATAGACATTTCCAGTTTCTGGCCATCACAAAGAGTGCTGCTATAAATGGGTATGTACATTTTTGTAGCCCTTTGGGCATAGTTCCAAATTGCTCTCCAGAATAGTTGGATCAGCTCACAGCTCCACCAACAGCTCTCCCACATCTTCTCCAACTTTTATCATCTTCCTGTTTTGTCTGAGTCTTCTCTTCTCTGGGCAAAATATGTCAAGTCGTCCAATCAGCACTCCAAAATACATACTCAAGTTCCTTCACTATCCTGGTTGCCCCTTTGCTCCTTTAAATATTCTCCAGCTTACCAGTTTTAAACTGTGGCACTTACATAAATGAACACAGGATTCTATAGCAGGACTGATGAGGTTCCAAGAATGAGGGACTATTGCCTCTCCTTTTTTCTGGAAGTAATGGCTCTCTTACTGCACCCCTAGGTCACATTAGTTTTTTTGGGGGGAGGGGTAGGGGTTGGGTAGGCTAGACAGTTCTCTGCTGGCATCCTACATAGCTTCTTTAGACTGAGGTTTATCTGTCTTAGCGGCATACTTATTTACAGATCAGTCAGGTATCAAAGACAGATGATAATACAGTTATGTGGCACAGTGGATAGAACATAGTTCAGATCTGGCCTCAGATACTTAACAGCAATGTGGCATGGAGTAAATCATTTTACCTCTAGCTCAGTTTTCTCAAATTTAAAATGAGGACAACGATTGCACCTACCTCTTAGGGTTGTTGTGAGGATCAAATGAGATAAAATTTGGATTTGTATTATTTCACTTCCTTCTTCCTATACATAGTGCTATTTTTTTCTTGTTGTTGTATACAGGGCAATAATATTTGACTGCCTACTTTTATGTGACCATCATAGACTTGAGTTCTTGTGGTCTTCCTGGATGATATGGCAACATTTAATTGGCCCTTTTAAACATAGCATTTTACCTAATTATCGACACACTTCATACCATGCTATGGAAGACCTCTATTATGGCAACACTGGCCGCTCAGCTAAATGAACTCCAAGGGTTGGTTGGCTCTGGCTAATCAAGGAGAAACATATCTGAGCAGTGTTTTTTAACTGGCCAGATTGAACATCGGATGTTACAAGTAACTGAATGTATGTGATAGGAAATGAACAGAACATTTCTAATTATTTTGCCAAATATACCTACCTACCTCACATGTTTGTCATAAAAAATACACTATTCAAAATGTAAGCTCTTTTTAATGTAACAGAAACTACAAAAACCCTATCTCTCAGGCGCAGGCCTTCTCTCTGAGTGGTGGTACTTACAGAAAAGAGGAGCTAGTTCCTTCCCTTCTCTCACGCAGTTGGATGGACCCTAGGAGTAATAGGGAGAATACCTGGCTCGGAAGCTATAACAGTGACAGAAAGGTGAGCAATGATTCAGTTTTTCGAGAAAGAGAGGGCAGCACCATTGGGGAGCTAGAGTTATTTAAGAATCATGTGGCAAGAGACCAATATAGAAATGGAAGCTTAGAAAGGACAATTGAAATGAGAATTCTCTCCTGCCTAACTTAGTTCCATGAATCAGCAATTTTATACGAGTCCTGAGTGAAAGTGGAGGGTGGACTCACCATGAGTGGAAGAAACTCTCTTGCTTGCACGGGTTTGGACACAAGCTCTTTATGTTTCCTTATGTTGCACTCTGTATTATAATCAGCAATATTTTAGCCAAGAATGAAATCACAGTCTTAGTCTAGGGTTGAGCACTACAGAGCAAGTTCTAAGTCTGATATCAGTCTAACCATGGTGATCTCTCCATTGACTATACATTTATTTGTCATTGATTTTCTTTGCGTGTGCGTGTGTGTGTGTGTGTGTTTACTAATTGACAAAGCTTCTCCTGTAGTTCATGAAGCAATGAAGTTTTCTCACAAAATTTTGTAATCTTATTTTATTCCTTGGAAATAAGATCATGCAGTTTCTTCACTTTTGACAGTAGTTTTATAAGTATCACTGCTATGTCCATCTCAAACCAAAGGTAAAATAAAAGATATCTTTTACTCCTTTGTACCAGGTCAGTGGTATTCTATTATCAGCATGTTAATCTATGCCTACCTTTGAATCTTCACAATCTGACAGTGCCTCTTTCTTGATTTCAGTAGCATACACATGGATTAAGTCTATGGAACTGGTATTAGTTGAGTACTTAAACAATGAAACTATTTTCAATAATTCATCAAAACTTGACATCTTTTCCTAGTAAGCAAATCCAATTTGCCTTCAACCCTTAAAACTATATCATACCTTAATATACTTTGTCTATTTGATTTCTGCTTTTCATATTTTTCTTCAGGTCTTACAGTTCCTCTCAGCATTAAACTTTGAAGATGATTACCTCTATAGTTACAAATTCAAATAATCTTTCATCTTTTTTTGCTGGATAGCATATTTAGAAAAATTAGCATAAAATGGTAAAAGTGTCCTACCAACACCCAATTTTCTTTTTTAGTCCCTGCAAATATTTTTGCCAAGTTATATCAGATATTTCAGCTTTAATATAGTTTGGACAATCCTATTTTAAGGTTTTCTCTCAGTCTGCCTCTTTTTTCTACTTCAGGCAGCATGCTCTTTTCTAAAGTTTTTGTTTCGTTTCTAATTCAAACATTCCATACTTTCTTCCCCAAGGGACATGGCTCCCTCTCTGAGAAAATTACTACTTTAGGTTTATAGTTCTACTATGATATATAGTGAAAAGGAGCCTGTTTAACACTTGGAGCTGTTTCTTGTGCTTCAAATGATTTTTCATTCTAAGTTTATTTTAATTTGTGTGTTTGTCCTTCGTTGCCAAAGAAGACCATGCCATCAGGGAAATGATGACATGACTTGCACTTGACTGTTTTGAGTGAGGGAGGGCTGTGCAGGTCACCAGCCTCACCTCCTCCAGAGCCATCTGAATCCAGTGACCAGATATTCATCAGGATGACTGGAGATGACCCAGGATGAGGCAATTGGGCTTAAGTGACTTGCCCAAGGTCACAGAGCTAGTGATTGTCAAGTATCTGAGGTGAGATTTGAACGACTCCTGCACTGGTGCTCTATCCACTGCACCACCTAGCTTCCCCAAGTTTATTTTAATAATTTATCTGTAGGTGGTCTTCAGTTAATTAATAACTATTAAATATTTTTTCCTCTTTTATAAAATATTTTATAATTAAATTCCGATGATTTCCTAAAATATCTAGCCTATTTAAAACTAAGAATGGTGTATATCCTCTGGTAATTTATAGGAAACAGATAAGCTTTTATATTTTTTCTCAAATGTTATAGTTAATACTTCCCAGTTAGGTGGCACAGTGATTAAATGCTAGATGTGGAGTTAACAAGGCCTGAATTCAAATCTGCTACAGATGCTTGCAAGCTTTGTGACCCTGGGCAAATCATTCAACCTTTCTTATCCTCAGTTTCCTCATCTGAAAAATAAGGAAAATGATAATGTCTGTTCCTAGGGTTGTTGTGAGACTAAGATACATAATGCTTTTAAAGTACTTTGCTAACCTTATAGCACTGTATAAATGCTGGTTATATTCATTACTTTGTTTTTAATGTAACACCAAGTGAAATAAGCATTTTCATTGATGTTGTGGAACAGGAGAGAATTCTATGGGAATCTGCTTTTCTCTATTATGTAGAGCTTATTTCTTAAAAAGGTGTATAATAAATTCAATGTATAACTTTCTTGTCTTGAAGGCATTCGGGGTCATGTGACTTGTTCAGGGTCACATAGTTAGTGAGTGTCTGAGGCTAGATTTGAACTCAGGTATTCCTGACTCCAGGGCCAGTGCTCTATCCACTGCACCACCTAGCTGCCCAACATATAACTTTCAAAACTGAAAGCTTATTTGCCTGTGATTTCTTCTGTTATTTCTGTTCTCTTCCTATTTTTCTTGAAGGGATCCTATCCCTAATCTCCTTTTCCTTCCTCCTCCATTGTGGGGGGCAGAGAGGGAGACACTCATAACAAATATATATGCACAGTCAAGCAAAACAAATTCCCACATTAATAATGTCGAAACGTGTGTCTCACTTTGCATCTTGAGTATGTTGCCTCTCAAAATTTTGTTTACCTATATTTTCAATACTATTTTGCAAAAGACACTATTTTACAAAGAATATCCTTAATCTCTCTGCGATTCTATCTACATTGCTAAGCACAAATGTACTAAAAATGTTACTTAGAGGTAACTCATGTTAAACTATATTTAATAATGATTTTAGTGACTCAATATAAATTAATACTTAAAATATTCAAATACTAAAAAGTAGATCACATAAATGGTCTTGTTGATAAAAGAAATTCACACCTTCAAATTCTCCTCCCCCCTCCCTAAACTGATCACTGTAACACTAGGTATCTACTAAATAATAGATAAAAAAAATCTCTCCATTGAGTCTCAGTCATTGCAAAGGGAACCTCGGAAATTCCCAGACACATCCTTCTTGCATATATATATATATATATAAAATGTAGGTGGAAAATCCTAGTGAATGAATCTTTACTATGCCAATATAAAGGAAAAAATCCTGATCAATGAGCCCCAAAATGTTAACACATTCATGCTGGGGCATGAGTGGTATCCACAACACCCCCTTTTAAAATTGGAGATGGGTCAAAGAATTATCACTTTTCTACCTATGGGGGTACTGAAGAATAATATCTGGACCTGAAGTTCTAGTCCAGGGAGAGTGAACTTCTTTACACTCAATCAGGCATTAGGTAACTGTGAAACTTTCTGTGGACTGATTGCTGCTGCTTTTTGACTCTTCAAACGGTATCTACAAAGCTACTCTTTTTAACCTTCCTGATGAGTTTTCTCCTAAGTTCTTCAACTTCTTTGGAGTTAAAGCCTTCTGGCACTGGTGACTCATTTTTCACTTAACATGTAAAAACTCCACAGATTTCCCTAAGAAACTGACAATTCTTTGTTAATTGTGTCTCATCCTCTAAGAGGTTATATGACATCTCATTAAAAAAGATATTGTCCTCTAAAGTCTTAAAACAGCAGTAAGAGAATGAGTTGAGGAACAATAATGGTCTGCAGCACTAAGTTGCCAGCAGTCCTCCATCTCATTTTCTGTTATCAAAGCATTCTTAATATTTTTCTTAATTTTAATGTATATATAATGTGTATATAATGTTTCTCTTCCCTTTTAGACCATTAAGCCATTCCTATACAAAGGAGGTATCATTCATCATTTATCACAAGATAATTTGTTTCAATACCTCAGTACATTTTATGTCCTAAACTGCTCAAATCCCATGTAAAAACTTTCTTAATACACACACACACACACACACACACACACACACACACGTATAAGTCTTTTTACTAAACAGAAGTGATTTTGTTATTCATTTCAGCCTTCAGAATTTTTACCTGAGGAAATATCTTACGTCCTTTATCAGTTGACACAACTATTTATATTTATATAAAAGCACCATTTTTCTTCCCCTTTTTCATAACACAAAACTATTTTATATGAAAGGGGAAGTACCTTACATTTACTATGTAAATATTTTTTTTCCTGTGTTTTGAAACTTTGTGAGTTTAAATGCTTATAAGGGTCTGTGATGGCTACTCTTGGAGAAAGACTGTATACTAAAATTCCCCAACTGTCCTGTTGAGTGACAATGAGTAAGATAAGTAAGAGGTCACTAAAGCGTACCTACTCCTTTGTGTTAGGAGTGAGTTTCAGACATAAGGATTACATTAATGCTACAAGAAAATTAGTTTTATTATTTTATACTAACTGTTTTTGAGCAAAAAGTGGTATTAACTAACTTCATAAACTACCTTATTAAATAAGGTTGATTTCAAATGACATGACTGTTTTGAATAATCAAGTCCATTCTCAGTATTTGTGAATTAAGGATGCTAAAAAATGTGTTGTAGACTCTTCTATTTTCTATTTCTAGTGACATCTTCTATGTGAGATCTTTCTTGATTACATATTCTCTGCTGTTATTATTCCTCCAGTTGAAATTACTGTGTGCATATCTGTTTATCTCATAGAGAGTATATGTGTGTATACATATATATATATATACATATATATACATATATATATATATATATATATCATGAGTGTATTCCCCCATCTATCATGGGGATATCATAGTGTGACTTGAAGGAAGGCAGGCAGAGTGGTCATCTTTAGATGTTTGTTTCCACACCCTTCTCCCAGAGTCTTCGGCTCTTCACAGAGGGGGAATGTGAGTTTGGGGTCAGAAGCTTGGCCACTCTGCTCTTCTTAAAGAGAGGGGGTACTGGAATAGTTATATCTATCAGTTCCCTTGAGTACTATTAATCCAGGGAATGTGATTTTTCAGGTTCAAGTTTTAGGTTTCTGTTTGTGATTGCTATTTATTGATGGGGAAAGGAAGACCCAAGTTTTATATTCTTTTCCATGAAATATGCATTCCACAATGAACATACATAGGAATCAGCAAAGAAACCCATTTATCCAATTAGATAGTGAAACAGAAATCAGAGAAAGTATACATAAGAAAATATGTACATGTGTGTGTGTGTGTGTGTGTGTGTGTGTGTGTGTATGTGTGTATCAGACAATCCAGGTTGAAGGAGCATTCTTGTTAGGTAGGAATGAGGTAACTCAGGTCAATCAATAGAGTCCTAGATCTCACCCAAGGGTAAGTTCCTAAAAGCCTCTTGGGTAGAAAACTGAGGACAGGGAAAAGATAGAGACTAGAAGCTACTTTCATATTGGCTTCTTACCAGCATCCAATTATGCTCTAATAGATATTCCTAGTTCAAAGTAGGGTACTTCAAAATCAGGAGTGGGGAGAGATCCATATTGCCAGTATAAAAAAAAAAATAGAAAAAAATGAAGGTTATAAAAGCTGTAGGTGTTTGAATTACAAAACTAATCATACATTTGGTAAGATTCCAAATGGTATCTGAAATCATTGTCTTGCCCTGGGCTTAAATTTAGCAGTAAAAGAGGTCAAATTTTATTTTAATGGTCCCTGGCTTTATTCACTCTTCATTGAACCTCAAAATCTTTCAGTTTTCTTTGCTAAAGAAGCACATATATTTTTGTGGTCTTACATAATTTTCTTGATACACTTTTTGTCAGAGTACAGTAGAAAACACAATAGATGAGGCAGAAGTCAGGAGAACTGAGTTCTAGCTGTAACTTGCTGTATGATTGAGCAAGTAGTTTAACTTCACTGGGCCTCTGTTTTCTCATGTGTTCCTGGAGTCAAAATTTTTTGACTTTCTATTTTCTTCAGTACCCTCCAGTCAAAAAATCATTCCTTCTCAGCACCTGAGCTAGCAAGAGATTTAATCTTCTCTCCGTCTTTCTTTGGTGCCCAAAGAAGAATTTGATTGTTTTGACTTGGCACTGAGTTATTAAATCTATTTGCTTTCTCTCTCACTGAGAAATTCCCAGAGGAGGTTTAATTTCTCTGAAACACAGATGAGATTTTGTCTACTGTAGTTACTAATGCTCCCTAAGAGGTGTGATGGCAATAGGAAAAGAAAACAACCATTAGTGAAGGTGTTTGGGTAATGATTGATTTTTGGGTGCTGGGAAGGCACAAGTTCAGAATGAGCATCTTGGGGAGGAAAAGCCATATTCAAATGGATAAGGGTACTTTACAGTATATGTGATTCATTTAACTCCAGAAAGATTTTGACTCCTTGTGTCATATGCAAATGTGGACAACAATGCTTGAAATTGGATTTCCATTTTACTTAATTAGATTAGTTCAAGGCTAGCATAATAATCAACAGTTAGTAGTTTAGCAACCAACGAAATGATGGTTTGGATGTCGGGTTGAGAAATGACCAGGCTTGAAGTTCAATCTAACTATGGGGAGGAGGAGCACTCCATTGATTACAGATTCATTTGTTGTGGATTTTCTCTGTCCCTCTTGTCTCCCTCTCCCTCCTTCCATAATTTGTTCTCCTATTGAAAGTTTCTAGTTTACTTCAAAATGGTTATGTTGAAAAGGGCATTTAAAAAATCAAGATAAAACAGAAATAGATTTTAAAGTTCCAAAAAAGTAATTAAAGTTTATTGTGTTTGTTCTTTGTCCTTTAATAAAAATGATTTCCCATCTTATTTTTGGAGGGAAATTTTTAGTTAAGAGATTTTACCATATATTTATTTCTGCTTTGAATACAGGAAATAACAACAGGACATATTGAACAGTGTGTATTTGAATTCCACCGACCCTGGGCAAATCATTGAACCTTGATGAGTACCAATATCTCATCTATAAAAGGGGGGAGGGCAGTAGTAGTTTAACTAAATGGCTTTTCAGGTGCCTTACAGACCAAAGTATGTGATCCTATGAATCCATTATCATAACTGGGGTGGTTTCTCTCTAGGTTTTATAAATCCATAGCTATGTAGGCTTTGAGGAAAACATCTTTACATAATTCTAAAAGACAGGGAAGATTGGTTTCAGAAAGGGCAAAGATGGAACAGATGATTACACATATAACTCTGGGCAAGGGCATGATGACAACGATGAGGAAGGGAAGCAGAGAGCACAGGAGAGCAACATGAAGAACTCACTCAAAAATAAAAAAAAAAACAAAATATCATTTATCCAAACAGACAGGAGCTTTGCAGTGTTCTACCAAATAAACAAGAAGGAAGATACTGCATCTTAAAGCCTACGGGGAAGGCTTACAAATTATTTATGACTTTTCTTGTGACACTCTTTTTCCAAATGTAACCCTCTCCCTTCCACTATTCAATGATGCATACCCTGTAACAAAAATTTTAAAAAGAAACAGGAAAAAAAGGCACTTCAGTAAAAAGCAACCTCAAATACAAAAACCCCTCAGTTACAACTGATTGTGTGTGTGTGACATTGCACAACGTGATCTCACAACTCTGCAGTGAAGGGAGAAACATTATCTCAGCTCTTCTCCAAGATCATTATAATTGCTCAGCATTCAACTTCTTTTTACTTGTTATCTTCTTATTTACACTGTGTATATCATCTTCCTGGTTCTGCCTCATTCTGCATTAGTTTATATGTCTTCCCACACTTCTCTGAAACTTAATAATTTCTTCTTGCTGTTATCATTCAGCAGTGTCTCTCTGATTCTTTGTGACCCTTTTTGGGTTTTTCTTGGGAAAGACACCAGAGTAGTTTTTCATTTCCTTCTCCAACTCATTTTACAGATGTGGAAACTGAGGCAGAGTTCAATGACTTGCCCAGGATCACACAGCTAGCAAGGAGCTGAGGCTGGATTTGAACTCAGGTTTTCCTGACTCCACGCTCGGCACTCTGTCCACTGCATTGCCTAGCTGCCCTTGTTTCATATGTCACAGTAATCTTCCATTTATATGCCATATTTATTTAACCATTCCCCATGGGATGAGTCCCTACTCTATTTCCCATTTTTTGATAAAAACAGAAAATGCTAATATGACTATTTTGGTATGTTGTAAGTGTAGGGAGTTGACTGAACTCTAGCCCAGATGCTTTAACCAAGTGAGAGCACCTACACTGGATGAATCATTTAATCACAGTCATTCAACAAAGTTTGAAGAAGCTAGTTAATTTGTTTGGAAGGCATAAAAGCCACTCCCTGGATTAGCTAGGTGGCCCAGTGGATAGAGGACAGGGTCTGGATTCAGGAAAACCTGAGTTCAAATCCAGCTTTAGGCACTTACAAGATGTGTGACTCACTTGACCTCTGTCTCAGTTTCCTCAACTGTAAAATGGGGATAATAATCCTTCCAAGGTTCTTGTAGGGACCAAACGAGATACTAATTATAAAGTGCTTAGCACAGTGCTCAGTATATAGGAGGTGCTGTACAAATGATAGCTATTCTTATTTTTGTTTGAAGTGTACTGAGTATGCTAGACATGCATTGGTATTGGTTTTGTTTCCAAGTACTCAGCAGTTATTGTGCCTGAAACATATAGAAGATATGGTGGGGAACTTGGATTTTATTTTCACGTTGCTCATAATCAGTAAGTGATATTGTTATTTGTGCCTAGGTTGTAAAAATGCATCCTTTCTCTAAAAGTCTAAAGGGCCTGTGTCTTGAAGATGTACAATTTTTGAGTCTGTGAGTATAGCTAAGGTAGCAGTTAATGGTGGGGACCACCTAGAAGCAAACAGAGTGTTAGGAATAATCAGAGTGGGACATACAAGTCTCTAGAAAAAAGGTAAGATTTTAGGAGCTTAGACAACGTTTACTCCCTGCACTTCCTGCATTTTGCCCCAAACTTCAGCAAATTCCTTAGGCTTTGAACTCTGGCCAGCAATCACTCAGTCATTCAGTCCATCAGCCTTTTAGGTATGGACACTAGTCACTTGGATCTCTGGTCTTCTCTTCCTACATTCCAAAACTTGTCCAAAGCAGAGATTATCTTTTCTTCCCCCCGCTCTGTCTTCAGGTAGTACGTGACAAAAAGGATGTAAAATATGGATTTTATCCATAATTCATTTCTCTCATTTTTTCCACTCCTTCCTATCTCTTCTCTTTATTTTTAGTATGATTGAATAATAATAGCAAACAACAACATATTTCATCTGCTTGGTTTATCTATTGAATGATATTTTATGTTCTGTGTTTTTAATTTTAAACCTTAAGGAGTTGAACATTTTATCTGTTTTTTAAAAGAAAAACTCTTCTAACTAAATAGTTTTTACTGACTATGGATCATTGACTTGCTATGAGGAAATTTTTATGTGGTATAATTATTTTTTCATAGGTCATATGATTTGTTTTAAAAATTAATTTCATATGCATTCAACTTTAAAAAGCCAGCACAACAAATAAACATACACTCAAAGCTCTTTGCACTTAACATTTAATTTTTTATTATAGCTTATTAGTTATTCCTTCTATATCCCTTTTAATTTCTTACTTATTAATCTTTGTATTTATGGATACATGTTACTTTTTATATGGTGCTAGTCACTGTGTATGCTGTTCTATTTGTTCTGCTTTCTTTACTTTGCATGACTTCATAGAAGTCTTTTCAAATTTCTTTACAGTTCTTATATTTATCATTTTAATGACATTGTCGTACTCTGTTGCACTGATATACCATGGTTCATCCAGCCATCACCAAGTGTTGGATATTTACATTTGGTTCCATCTCTTTGCAATTACAGGTGGTGCTGCTTTCTATATCTTTGAACACATCTCTTTTTTCTCCTTTATGATGACACGTACAGCTCTTTTAAAAAGCAGATATGATTTAGCAGAGCCTACACTCTGATTTTATATTTTGTCAACATTTCTGCCAATACTAGTTTGTATGGATTGTCTGGTACCAAGCAGTCCTTGGGAGAATGAGGTAGAAATCAGAAAATGATGGAGAGGTTCTAAGAAACTAACCAAAGAAACCATATCATTCAGCCAGTCTTTGAAGGCCCTGTAGAGATGATTTATCCTGTAAAATGAATAGTCTTGGAAAATATGCTAGGATCTAGCAGTGGTGAAAAAGATCATGGCTGGGTATGGTGGTAATACACCTGTATCTCCTGCTACTGGGGAGACTGAGGTCCTCAGATCGCTTGAGTTTGGGAGGGCTGAGCTGCAGTAGAAATAAAGGTGATTGGGTGTCTGCACTAAGTCTGGCATCCACCGTGATCTGGCAGTTAAGGGATATTAGACTGCCTAAAAGTGGGACCAGAGATTAGTCTAGGCAGGAAAATCAGAACAGGTTAAGGCTTCTGTGCTAATCAGTATTGGGGATAGTGCCATTGAGTGACTTTTGCACTTCTAGTCTGGGTGAGATATACAGTATAAAAACAAGGGACTGTGAAAAAAATTGATTAAAGATTTGAAGGCTTGTTTGTGAATAGCTAATGTTTAAAGAAGACAAATAGCAAAGATTTCTAGTGATGCAAGAATTCACAAAATTAATGGGTCTACTGATAAGTTAGTGATGAGAATTAAATATGAGCTTGTTATATTTCTGAGTTTGAAGAATGGTGCTGGCTTGGAGAACTTTCAGTGTCTTTGAAAATAGGAAATTGAAACTTTTTTTCTGTTTCAAGTTTGGTTAAATTATTTTTCTTCTAAACTCAAGGATGTTTTTATTGGAAGGTCACGTTCAGTTTCTTAGAAATGTACTTTTTGGGAATACCTCCATGATTCAGAGGAATTAAGGAGTAGATAAACCTGAGAAATAACCTGAGGTAAGGAGAACAGAATGAGTCCTGGATACTATGGTGGCAACAAGTTTGAATTTGAATTACTCTAGAGGAAAAGAAACTTGTAAGAGAATTTGACCTACAACTAATGATGTTTTAGTTGATGGGAGATGGATTCAAATTTGAAGAAAACAGTTAAAAATGTAAAACTTTAATCTAGAATCCAAAGCTCCAGGGAATCAGCAGTCTCACTGAGGCTGGTATTCCCTCCAGCAATATGGATTGCAACTCATCCATACCTACTCATCCCATGGACTTTTTTCCCCCTGTCCTCCCATAATTGAAATTAGGTCCTGCACCAAGTATTCCAGATACTTTCCTCAAGATTTCTTGGCACCAAAGTGTGCCAACAGAATGCATGGGCAATCTAGTACTTGTGCCTTGTAATTGACATATCATTTTTTTAATCATACATTTCTTTGATAACATCTTTTATAGTGCTTCCCCTGAACAATTTCTTGTTTGTGATGTGTGGTGACCCGTGCTTGCCTATGATATTCTTCTATCTTGTCTTTTGGGGAATATTCATCTTCACAGATTAAAATATTTTATGACTCACTGTCATACCTAAAGAATATTGGTAAGAATACTATAATATTGTAAATTATTACAAAATTTGGTTTGAGAGAAAAAAAAGTCCTCAAAACTCTTCTCCCACAAATGTCTTCAATAAATATGTCAAAATTACATAAAATTCCATGAATACTAACAACAGAGATAAGAGGATCCTATATTTAGTGCTGGAAGGGACTAGAAGTTAATCTAGTTCAACCAGAGCCCCAAAGAGCTTGAGAAATGTCCAAGGTTTACTCAGGCAATAGGAAATAGAGGTAGGACTTGAACCCAGGTCTTCTGGCCCCAAATTCAGTTATTTTTTTCACTTTATTTTCACCATTTATTTATTAATATTATGAGAGATATTAAGTAGGAGATGTATCATTAAAAGTGAGTTTTTTTTGGCTTTCAAATTAAAGACTTCCTCATAGATGTGGTCCTTCAGATGCTTGTTACTTCATGCCATTATACTGATTTCAGAAATCTCTGAAGCTTTGTAGAGCTTTCTAAATTAGATACCTGGTCATTCTAGAGAGTTTTTTTAAATTATATACATAGGAAAACTCTGTGGGTAAAGACTGATTGTTAGGCTCTTTGGTATATAACCAATAAGTTTACCTATATATACATATACACATACACATACATACACATACACATACATATACACATGCACATACACATATACACATACATGTACATATGCATATGTGTGTGTACACGTACATATACACATACACAGATATAGAAGTTTTAAATGATGAGTTAGTCCTAGAGGAGGAGAAGCAGCAGCAGAAGAAGCAGAAGCAGAAGCAGAAGCAGGAGAAGGAGAAGGAGAAAGAGAAGCAGAAGGGGAAGGGAAAGGGGAAGAGGAAGAGCAAAAGGAAGAGAAAGACCAAGAAAGAGAGGAAGAGGAAGAGGAAGGAGAAGGAGAGGAAGAGGAAGAATAAGAGGAAGAAGAAGAAGAGGAGGAGGAGGAGGAGGAGGAGGAGGAGGAGGAAGAAGCCAGTAACAAAACACTGGATACTTTTGGGAAACTGTAGAATACTTTTAATGGTTCCAAGCTTTTCTCTGAGACATAGCTTTCTCCTCATCTTGTTCTGTTGCCTCAGAGAGTCATGAAGGGGATCTGGATGACAAAATTATTTTAAAATGGGAATATCTGTAGCTCCTACCTCCCAGGACTGTTTTGATGATTATATTATTATTATGTTTATTATAGTTATCAAATAAGATAAAATATAGATAGCACATTGTAAACCTGAAGGCACTTTACAAATTTCATCTAGTACTATTACTATTATATTTATTGTTATTGCCATATCATTATTGAAGGTTATATCAGTGGAGGAAAAGATCTGGCACATTTTTCAAGGGAATAAATGGTCTGAGAGGTATTCTAGCAAATCTCAAGTTGGATACAAGGAGATGATTATTTTGGTCACTCTCAGACCATCTACTAATTAGTAGAAGGGTTATAGTCTGTTGGTAGATGGTGTACCCTCACTGTTGAAATCATGGATCATTAAAGTGTAATATATAGAAAAGAAAGAGAATAGTCCAATTATTGGGAAGCATTAATGAATTTTGGCTTTAAAATCTGGTACAGAGCCATGAGAGTTATAATTTGCTACTGGATTCATTAAGAGAATAGACTACTTCTGGTATTTTGAAATGCCTGCTCAGCCACTCCAGGATTCCTTTAAGTGCTCAGCAAAATAACATTTTGAGAAAGCATACCATTTGGTCTTACGTTTGAGAGTCACATGGACAGGGTAACTATTATTCAAAAGTATTTCTTCATCACTTGACAAGTGATTTTCAGAATTTTGAGGGATAGCAAGTATTTGGCCTTGTGAATTGTGCCTTTGGAGATAGATTTCATTGACAAAAAATAAATAGAAGGTATCTGATATAAATGTCATATTTAGATTTATTGGTGATATTCCTACTGCATTGATAATCTTTTTTTAAGAGTAGTTTGAAAAATCAGTTTCTAAAGTGTGGCCATACCTCCTCTCATCACCGACATCTTGCTTTCATGGATTTTGTTTTGTTTTGTTACTGTTGTCCAGGTGCTACTTTTTTCTGTTCACTACTATGTCTATGATTACAAAGGAAGCTTGAGTGATTAGTTGTCTGCAACTATCCAGCATTCTGTGGTTTTGGAGAATGGAATATTTTTAAGGCTTGGGACAATTACTGGTAGACTATTCCTTGAGGGAAAATAAGAAAGGATACCTGGATAATGTTGCTGGACATTATTGTGTCCAGAGATGATTGTATGTTAATTTATTGAATGTAGACCGATAAACTAGATAAATTAAAATCTGAAGTTGATATTAATAATGTTGACCAAGTTATTACTGTTTCTGTTTTGTGCTTCATAAATATTGCTTTGGAAATACAGTATGGCATTGTAGGTAAGATGGACTTGGAGTCAGGAAGATCTAGGTTCACATCTGGCCTCACATGAATATGGGCAAGTTATTCACCTCCATGAATCTTAGTATCCTCATCTCTAGAGTGAGATAATAATATTTATAGATTCCTCATTTCGTTGTGAGACTTGAGTGAAATGAATAAAAATAAGTCTATCTTTGTATTTGACAATCTATGTCTATTACTGGGCAAACCTCAAGAATTATATATTTATTATTTTTGTTAGTTACATCAGGGTATTGGTGATGTGATTCTGGATAAGTACATTTGATGAATCGCAAAAGAGGGAATGACTAGTTGATCTCTGCTTTCTACATGATTATGCCAGCCCTGGGAAACTTACAATCTGCTTATTGAGGGGGAAACCCCACTTTTGCTAGGTTATGCAGTGATAGGTTGATAATTCTTGATATCAGTTGATGGCTTCATTACTTAAGAGCATTCCAGAAATGAGTGATTTCATTTTGGACTCTGTGTTATTGTAAAACAAAATTAACAAGCCAAATAACCAAACAAATCCTTCAGTTGTTAAGTTGTCATCAGTAGAACAGCATTAGTTTCGGTTTTGCTTCCATTCAACTTTTTGAATTGGGAAATGGGAATGTTAGGCAAGAAATGGAAATGGAAAAGAGAAAAGAAGCAACGGCTCAGAAATGGATAAACAACATGACTGGATCATGAAAGCTCTCCGAGTTGATGATTAGAAAATTCAATCAAACATAGACAAATAAACAACCCAAGTCTGGAGGTGGGTGGATAAAGAACCCAGAGAAAAAAGAACAAAGAAAATTAGACACTCATGCTGCATTCTAATCAGAAGGGGGATCTAGAGAATATGGCACAACAATATTTGCTATTTCTAGCCCAGAAAATGCCTGCACTAAATAGGAAAAAAAGTATTGATCAAGACAGAATTGGGCCCACAGGGGGAGGAGACTATAAATAAAAAATAGCATTGTGACCCTAAAAAAATCTGAACTGACAGATCTGATAAGATGCCACAATAGCCATTAAAGGGAGATTTCAGAGTAAAGTGTGCCTAATCTGTAAAATCAAATCCAAGAAACTTCAGCAAAAGTTGTTCATAGGATGTTAAGTGAATGAAATCAGACATATTAATAAATATCTCAGCTCTTTGGATGAACTATGATGTAATGGATACAGAGTTAGCCTTGATTTCAGGGAGACCTGGGATGAAGAACAACCTCTGATTTACATTGGCTGTGTCACCATGGGCAAGTACTTAACCGCTAGACAGCTTTCTAAGGCCATAGGTTGCAGAGAAGGTGCTGATTTGCATTGGTAGAAATTCCCTTTTTGGGAGCTGTCTGTATGCATAAAATCATAGGCCTCGTAAAAACAGAAACAAATCTATGTAACCTTCCTGTTGGAGGCTCCCTCTGAGGCACAAAGGTACTTCGAAGGTCTTCTTTCTCATAGCTCAGTGGCTTGTTGCCCCCCTCTAAATAATTTGGGAACTACAGTATCTGAGACTTGCATGAACTTAGATGTGTAGTTGCAAACTTCCCTTGCAAGAATATCTATCCCCTAGGCTCAAATAAACAATTGGTTTATACATCAATTAAAAGAAATAGGAACACCAGTGTGGAGTAGTGGATATAGAACTAGCCTTTTTTTAAGTCTTATCTCTGACATCACCTGTGATTTCATGGACAAGTCACAACCTTTAAGTGTCTCAGGCATCTCTCTAATATTATGTTACAGATGAGTTACTGATCTGAATTAGTAGGTGGTGAGGGATGGGAGGAATTTCACTACAGTTCAGCACATCAATGAAGTCCCAGACATCACTCTCTTTTCTTCTCTCCTCCCCTTCCCCAAAGGAGGGGAGGAAAATGGAAGTGAATAAGCATTAAGTACCAACTATGTGCTAGGCACTGAGCTAAGTGCTTTATAAATATCTCTTTTGGTAAAAAAGGAGCCAAATGGAACACATCTAGGGGGAGGAAAAATACTATTGAATAATAGAACAGGGAATTTTTAAAATTTGTTTTTTTGCTACAAATGCAAAATAAAATGGATTAAGATAATTGAATTGGACCATAGGGACAACCTGTGGTGCTACATTTTTTTGACCCTATGTGACAAATTGCTATTGTAGAGTACAATATAATGTCTAAGTCAGATTCAATACAAAGGCCTTGACCTCTAGGCTTAAAATTTGTTTTTATTCAGATTCATTTTCATGGAAATACCCAGACTCTTGGATTCTCCTTAAAATGGGCTTGAGTCATATTCACATTGTGATATAGGGTTTCTTTGGCAGATCCCTCTCATCCAACCACTAATAGGTTTGGGGGCCCACAATTTCCACAAGGGGATTAAACAGGAGTGCCTATAATTTTCTAACCATAAATCAGAAAGAGCCTCAGGACATAAATATTTTCCTTGATGAATAGGAAGCAGAAGTTAAAAAAAGACTACAGGAACTACTTAGCTGACTTCTCTGTGGTACAAGGACTATTGGCAGCTAGGTGGTGCAGTGGATAGAGCACCAGTGCAGGAGTCATGAGGACCTAAATTCAAATCTCACCTCAAACACTTGACACACACACACACACACACACACACACACACACACACACACACACACACACACACACACACACACACGGACTATGGCTCCTGGAACAATGATTCTTTGAAGAGCAAAGGCCTAAGCAAAGGTCAAGCATCTGAGGACTGAAAGATTTTCTTTACAGGGTAGAAGATGTAGCCAAAGGTTTTTCCCCTGGTTTGATTACTGAGCATGTGGAGCCCTTACCTTTCTAAAAGAGTTAACACTTGATGCCTAGTTTTAAGCTAAAAGAGAGATGGTGTTCCCATTCTCTGTCCATCCAATTGTGAAGCAGAGGTAGTACCTTGGCTGAAGACCTCCTCCCAAGCCAGAATATTGGCTGAGAGATCGACAACCTTGTGGAACTAGACTTGAAGTGAGTAGTAGCAACCATAGGACTGCTGAAGCCTAGCAGGAACCAACTCCTGGCAGAAACTATCTTTCAGATCTTGCATATTTTTTATATTATTTTTATTTATTTTTAGTGTTCTACAATCACTACCATAAAACTTAGATTTATCCCCCCTACCTCCCCAAGATGGCATATAATTCTATATAGGATCTACACATATGTTCTTATTGAATACATTTTCACTATAGTCATGCCATGTAGAAGAACTAAAATAAATGGGAGAAATTATATAACAAACCAAAACATTAAACACACAAAAAAATGATCTGCTACATTCTGTGATTGAATTCCATAGTTCTTTCTCTGAATGTGGAAGGCATTTTGCCTTAGAAAATCATTGGGAATTTTTTTTTAAGTCCTTGCATTGCTATGAAGATCCAAGGCTACCAGAAAAAACTCTCCCACACTGTGGTTGTTGCTGTGCATGAAGTTCTCCTGGTTCTGCTCCTTTCGCTCAGCATCAGATCATATAAGTCCTTGCAGGCCTCTCTGAAGTCTTCTTGATCATCATTTCTTATAGTGCAACAGTTTCCATTACATTCAAATACCATAATTTATTCAGCCATTCCCCAATTGATGGGCATCCCCTTGATTTCCAGTTCTTGGCTACTACAAAGAATGCTGCTATAAATATTTTTGTACATGTGGGACCCTTTCCCATTTTTAGAATCTCTTGGGGATACAGTCCTAGAAGCAATATTGCAGGGTCAAAGGGTATGCACATTTTTGTAGCCCTTTGGGCATAGTCCCAAATTGCTCTCCAGAATGGTTGGATCAGCTCACAGCTCCACCAACAATGAATTAGTGTTCCAACTCTCCCACATCCTCTCCAACATTTATCATTTTCCTTTTCTGTCACGTTTGCCAATCTCATAGGTGTGATGTGGTACCTCATAGTTGTTTTGATTTGCATCTCTCTAATCAAAAATGATTTAGAGCATTTTTTCTTATGATTATAGATACCTTTAATTTCTTCCTCTGAAAATTGCCTGTTCATATCCTTTGACCATTTATCAATTGGGGAATGACTTGTATTATTGTACATTTGACCCAGTTCTCTATATATTCTAGAAATGAGGCCTTTATCCCTGAGATTAGCTGTACAAACCTTGCATATTACATGGAGAGAAAACCCAGTGGGAATAGCATAAGGACATTGTTCCATAAAATTAGTGATGTAGCTGTATCATTCAGTCAGTAAATATTTTTTAAAAATGTTTACTGTGTGCCAGACACTATGCCAAACATTGGATATACAAATATAAATAAAAATAATCCCTACCCTCAAGGAGTTTATAATCTAATAAAGGAAGACAACGAAGAAAAGAAAGCTAAAAAAAGGGGATAAATTACCAATGGCTTTGACCTCCAGTCATGAGATGTGGAGAGTACTGTTTTTTAAAATTTTTTTTATTTTTAAATTAATTTGTTTTCAGTCTTCGACAATCACTTCCATATATCTTAGATTTTCTCTCCCTCCCTTCCCCTTCCTTCCCCCCTCCCTCTTTGAGACAGCATGCAATCTTATATAGATAGGTTCTACACATGTGTTCTTATTAAATCCATTTTCATCTTAGTTATGTTGCATAGAAGAATTAAAATGAATGAGAGAAGCCATGAAAAATAAAACAAAACATAACAAAAGAGAAAATGGTCTGCTTCATTCTGTGATCCAATTCCATAGTTCTTTCTTTGGATGTGGAAGGTATTTTGCCTCAAGAGTCAATTGGGAATTTTTTAGGTCCTTGCATTGCTGTAAAGGGCTAAGTCTTCCAGAAAAATTCCTCACACACTGTGGTTGTTGCTGTGTACAAAGTTCTCCTGGTTCTGCTCCTTTTCCTCAGCACCAGATGGTATGTCTTTCCAGACCCTTCTGAAGTCTTCCTGTTCATCATTTCTTATAGCACAATAGTATTCCATTATATTCATATATCACAACTTGTTCAGCCATTCCCCAATTGATGGGCATCCCCTCAATTTCCAGTTCTGGGCCACCACAAAGAGAGCTGCTATAAATATTTTTGTACATGTGAGACCCTTTCCCATTTTTATGATCTCTTTGGGATATAGTCCTAGAAGCAATATTGTTGGGTCAAAGGGTATGTACAATTTTGTAGCCCTTTGGGCATAGTTCCAAATTGCTCTCCAGAATGTTTGGATCAGCTCACAGCTGGTGGAGAGTACTGTTGAGAAGAGAGTATTAGGCAGATTTAATCTTGCAGAAAAATAAGATTTTCCATTGATGAGTTTCTTGGGGAAGGAAGGCATGTTGGAGAGTTCCAAAATAGTACAAAAGCAATGTGGTTGATGGGAAATGGAGAAAGGATTGTTAAGGTGGGATTTACCCCTCCATAGGTATGTACTTTCATACTTGTGCTCTGTGTATGCCTGTTGTGCGTTTGCTTTTCTCCAAGTGAATTCTTTCCATATATGTTCCCTACTGGTGTGCCTTTTCATGCTTGGACTTTGGTCATACATAGTCTTTATGAGAGTGCTTCTATATGCATATTGACCAAGTGTGTCCACTTTTCCTTCTCATGGCATATGTATGTATGAGAGATGTGCCCTAGGCTCCCCTCCTGAATCACTGCCGTGTTATAGAAGAGGGGCTTGTGTAGTGAAACTGCGAACTACGCCATGCAGGGTTACCCAAGAGGTCACAGTGAAGAATTCTGATAAAAAGTGATCCAATGGAGAAGGAAAGGTCAAATCACTCCAGTATCTTTGCCAAAACAAAATCCCAGTGGACAATATTAAGATGTTAATAGCTATAACATCAGAAGATGAGCCTCTCAGGTTGGAAGGCATCCAACACATTCCTGGAGAAGAGCAGAGGACAATTACAAGTAGTTCTAGAAAGAATGAAGCAGCTGGATCAAAGCTATCTCCTAATTAGTGACTTTACCTCTAATCTTTCTCATTTTAATCAATTATCCATACAACCACCAAACTTATAGTCCTAAATAAAGCACAATTCTGATCACATCCCTCTTTTGCCCAAGAAGTTTCAGTGACTCTCTCTTGCCTCTAGGATTATTGTGAACTCTGTGACACTATAAACTTTTCACAATCTAGCTAGAACCTATCTTTCCAGACTGTCTCTTACTCCTCCATTTTTATCCTTAATTTACAATTTCATTTTTACTTTACCTTCCAGTCAAATTGCTACCTATTTGTGACACACCATCTCCTCATTCTATTCCATTACACATGGACTGTTCCTTATACTTGAAATGTACTTCCTCCTTTTCTCTTAGAATCTCTGACTCCACTCAAGGCTTAGGTCAAGGTGCCACCTCTTTTAAGAGGCACTTCCTTAGTTGCTCAGTCTCTTCCTTTCCCCCAAATCACTTTTTATGTAGTATGTGTTTACTTACGTAGTAGAGTCTTCCACATGAACAGATCCCATTCATTTACTTAGCTGACATAATGAGTTGGGGGGCTGTTTCCAGAAGAATTTTTGTGATTTATAGGGGAAGTGGGGCAACTAGGAGGTACAGTGGATAGAAAGCTAGGCTTGGAGAGATGAAGACCTGAGTTAATATTTGACCTCAGATACTTACTAGCTGTGTGACCCTGGGCAAATCACTTAGTCTTGTTTGCCTCAGTTTTCTTATCTGTAAAATGAATTGGAGAATGATATGGCAAACCATATCGGTATCTTTGCCAAGAAAATTCCAAAGAGGATCACAAAAAGTTGGGAACAATTGAAATATGAAACAAAGACTGGATATTTTGGAATTGGTTCTGGTTGACTAAACACTTGGTTGGGAGGAGCTCTTTTGATTGGTTGCATAATCACATCTGCCAGCAACTTCCAAAAGTTCTGAGTCAGCTTTGGCCATCTCTGCTACATTAGCATTTGGGGGAACTTGGTAACTCTTTCATGGTGTCTTGTGGGAGATGATTTTATTTCTCAGAGGCTTAGGAACTGATCTGAAAAATAGATTAGTTTGATGGGTTATTTTGAAGATCAAATAATTAATGTGGGTAAAATGCATTGTATGAAGTGCTTTGTAGAACTGGTCTACTTCTTGTTTTGCACACATGACATTTTACCTCCTATTTCTATACCTTTCTTCAAGCTGTTCCCCATATCTGAAGGACACTCACCTTCTGCTTTTTGGAATTCCTAGTTTCCTTAAAGGCTCAGCTCGTGCCATCTCTTAAAATGTATCTTTCCCAATTCCTCCAGTTATTGTCCTTTCCCTCTGCAAGTTGTTTTGAAATAATTTTGTATGTATTTTGTGTTTATATATAGTGATGACAGTAATATTCCCTCTTTGTGATATAAACTCCTTGAGGGTTGGGGCTTTGGTTTTGTCTCTGCATCCCCATCACCTAGCATAGTGCCTGCACATTAGAAAATGCTTGATATATAATCATTGAATTGAGTTGTAAAGTTGACTTATAAATTCTTTTATATCCTTATGTTGGATACTCACCATCTTCTCAAATATTTTGGTTTTCTGCCTGGAATGTCTCTAGCTTTAATGCATCATTCTTGGGGTGTGGGAACCAGATCAAACTGCATGAGATATTCTTGGTATAGGCATTCTGTGATTATGAACCAAATTTCCCAGGCCTTTCATCATTGATTGAGTGGTTATTGGAGGACACGGTACAGTAATAAGTGTAGTAATAAATGGTACAGTAATAAATAAGAATTTAAACAGTTAAGGTTTAATATGTTTTCTACTCTGAAAAATTTATGATCAAATAAAGATTAATACAAACTAATACAGTATAACTATTTAGCTTCCTGCACATCTCCCACCATAATATTAGATCCTAATATCTTAATAGTTTGAAACTTCTAGATGTTCAGCTAATGCTTACTCAATCAAAGTGTTGAATATCAATCAGACTTATTAGTGAAATAAATTGAGCTTTCTCTTTGTGCATTAGATTAAATTCATGTCATTTGGTTTTGTACTATGTTAAGTTAATCATGTAAAAACAGATATTACATATGGTCAGTGCAGAAATTGTGAAGCTAAAGGTAATTCTTTTTATCTTTCCTCTCATATATGATCAATTTTATACATTGCAATGGGATCCGTGCCCTTTTTAAGAGGTTGTGGAGCTGGAGCAAATCACACTTAAAGGGGAAAATCTTTCATTTGTTTGCCTAGTTGAAATCAAAATAAGGTGAATATAGTACTGTATATTTGCAGAGGAATAGTTTTTAATGGTCATCAAGTTCAAGACCCTTAATTTTCCAGTTGAGGAAACTGAGACTCATAGACACTTGCTTGGAGTCACATAAATTATCATCAGAGTAAAGATTCCAAATCATGTTCTCTCATACTAGTCACTGTCTCAAGGAGAGCCTTGAAGGAGAAGTCCTAAAGAATATTATGCAGCAATAATGAAGATAGAATAAGAGATAAAAGGACAGGTAGGTGTCCTAGTTGATAGTGTGCTGGGCTCGGAGGCAGGAAGACTTATTTTCCTGAGTTCAAATCTGTCCTCAGACACTTACTAGCTCTGTGACCCTGGACAAGGGTTTCCTTTTGCCCAGTTTCCCTCAGTTTTCTCATCTGTAAAATGAACTAGAGAAGGAAATGGCAAATTACTCCAGTATCTTTGCCAAGAAAACCCCAAATGGAGTCAAGAAGAGTCAAACACAACTGAGAAACAACGGAACAATAACAACAACATAGGAGATAAAGAAGGGGTGGGTGGTGGTACTGACTTTAACGAACTAATGAAATAATGAGTCAGATATTTTTTAAGCATCAGCCAATTCCTCCTCCCAAAACTGGCTAGTTTCTTGAATAACTGCCAAGCCAGCAATCCTCGTAGCATCCTCACTGTGACGATCATCTCAATACCCTAAAGATATTTTTCCTCCTTCTGGTTTGTTGTATAATGTGTGGCACAATGCTATTTCAAATGGGAGCATCAATAGACTACTTCAATTATAACTGACTGCATGATAAAATATAAATATTTTGATACATACCTATTATAGATATCTGTTTAAAAGTATTTTCAATACCTTATATAACTTATGATAGTTTATCCATTTCTAGCTAGCATAATTAACATGAAACTATTTTAAGCAAAAAACAAGAAAATGATTGGAGCAGTTTCCATTACCATTACCTCCTTCAACTACTGCCACTATATCTGAGACATTTAAAGAGTCTGTTTAAAAATATTAATATTACATAGTGGCAAAGATTTTCCTTCAAGTCTCCTTCATATGTATTTTTCCATACATACAATAGTATCCAATGATGACATAAGGTTATTATTGCAATTCCACAGTGAAATGTGTTTCAATTAGTCTTGTAAAGGCTTTCCTGCATAGGGTTAATGTCTTGCTCCCTTGAACAAATCACTTAGTCTCTGAACCTCAGTTTTTCCAAATACAAAATTAAGGGTTTTGAACTAGATAACCTCTAAGAACCCTTCTTCAGTTAATTTGCAAGCCTATGTTCATTTTGATTCAGTTTCAATTGGACAAATCAATGAGAAGTTGATCCCTATGAGTATGATTTATCCCAAGGAGCAAACCTCTTCTGGGTATTTTGGACATTTGCTCTAGAGCATATTTCTGTGTTTCCATATTATTCTCTGTAAGTCAAAGAGAATTGTAAACAGAATGTTGTGTTGTGTTGGACAGGTGACCCTCTCTGCTTTGGTCAGCTACTTTTTCTACTTTCTCCTTGGCATATTTCTCCTTATCCCTAGGTCAAAATAGAACAGATGCTCATAAGCAGTTTTTACATTGAATCTATTGCTCTGATATCAGACAAGATGTAATTTTTTTCTATTCCAAGAAATCAGTTGTGCTTCAGAATTCTTTCTGAAATCCAGATTACCAGGTGACAAAGGAAAAATGAATTCCAAAAGCTAACATTCCATTAAAAAGGAGAGATAAAATTGAATGCATGGATACTAGAGTATCAAGATTTGAAATCTGAATACAATTGAATATATTTTTGAAGATCAGAAAAGATGAGGTTAAAGGGAGAATGCATATGAACAGGGCTCAAAAGTTCTTACATGTTATAAGAATGCAAATTGGTGTGGTTAGTATTCAATAATAATACTTTTTTGTTCTTAGTCTCCAGAGGGACAGTTGGCAGCTAGAATTGTACTATTTATTGATAAGGTGATGTACAAAGTGTCCAGGGACTGACATTAGGAGTACATTGGCCCTTCTCCAGAGAGTTTGTTCACAGTGTATCTGTTTTAATAAATTATTCTCTTTTCTTTCCATCTTACTATCCAAGTCACCTATCTGTTTTTCTTACCACTTCACACTTCTGCAGGCAATGCCTGTTTCTGAATACTATTCTATTTATGTGTGCTCAAATTTTCTTACAATGTTATTTTCTTCCCTTAGTATGGCTTTTAGGATAAAATGCCAGTGTTTGAATGTTCCAGAAGTGATGAAAATTGATTTAGAATGCACACATCTTAATATATACAAATGTCCCTCATCTTGCAGAAAGCTTGATATTATGTGGTTAGCTGACTGGCATTTGAAATATTGTTTTATTTTTATCCTTATTTTTCTTAAAAGGTAGCTCTGATTAGGGGATAAAGTGTTGGATTTGAAGTCAGGAAGATCTAGTTTGAATTCTACTTGAGTTGTTCCCTAGCTCTGGGAACCTGGATGTGTTATTAACCCCTCTGAATCATGATCTGTCAAATGGGGATACTAATAACACCTACTTTATAGGATTACTGTGAGGATTAAATGAAACAATGTATGTAAAATATTATATAAACTTTAAATTACACAAATGTGACAATATTATTATTTGTTATTCTTTTTCTTTTTTTTCTAAGACTGTAGATATAGTTCTGCGATTTGTTTTTAAATTAGTGAATAAAAGTATTAGGATATAAGCTCATTTTCTTTATGCTCATATAAAATATCCTCAGTAAAACTCCTATGGGGGTAGGAACGATAGGTCCTACCCTGATTTTATATAATCTTGATTTCTTATGTTAGATCTCTGTATTTAGAAAGTTTTAAATTCTGTACAGCTTGGAGATGGTGAGTATTTGTCATGGTGATATCTATTGAAAAAGTTTTAAAATTTTTATAGAGCAATGTCTATTTCGGATATAGCGACCAACAGTTTGGTGTGAGTCTGTAATGGTTTGGTTCCAATGTAGCTTATTGGTTGAATTTTCAAGGCTTTTAAAAATGTCTATATGTATAGTATACCACCTATGAGCCTAGGAAACTCATGCAGATTTTTTAATATATGGTTTTAACTACTGGGTGATGCTTATCTAGCTATTGAGTTGGTGTTAAATTTTGTAGCCTACAATGATTTGTTGTACAGTTTCTTTAATTTCCTTGTATTGTCTATATTAATTACTAAGTCTGGGCTCCCTAGGGATATCTGTTTCATTGTTTTTGACGCTATGATCAGGTCCTGAATTGCTATCACAAACCTTGTCTCTTTCACAAACAAATGCACATGACTCAAAATTTTGTTTGATACTTCTTTGGCAACATATTGTTGGCCGAATTCATCCAGATGTCTTTCATAGAGGGTCTAAAGTTTCCAACATTAATACTCTCGACATACTAATAATTATGCAGTTATAGTGTCCAGGTGATATTTTGGATTATTGGAGAAAATTTCTTTAGACAAAGAGCTCTTATAGTGTGATGTCATCCACGTACATGAAACGATATAGAGGTCATAGTTTGTTGTAGATAGTTGATGATGGATTTAAGACAAGATAGAAGCATAATGGGCTTAACATATCTCCTGAGAAATGCTATATTTAACGTCAATTGTTCTTGATAATATTGTATTTGTGTGCTGTGTTTTAAATAATGAGTTTAAAACTAGATAACCTCCAAGTTTCCCTCTAGTTCTGAATCAATGATTTACTTCATGTATCAGCTAGATGCTGATATAGGCTCATCCATTTCCATGTATCTTAAGTAGTTTTCTTAATTTATATTTGCCAAAATAATGTGATGCCTGTTTTTAAGTGTATTTCTTGAAAGTTACAAGTTTCCTCCTATGATTCTTATTATAGAAAAGCCCAGAGTACCCTATATTACTGTGCACAAGTCCTGAATTTTTTAAAAAAGCTTTATGTCAAATACTGTGGGAGAATACTCCTGAGCTTAGATCCTGCCTTATGACCTTACCAGTTTTGTGACCTGGGAAAGCCATTTATCCTATCTTAGCCTGTTTTATAATACTACCTACCTCTCATGGCTATTGTAAGAATAAAATGAGGTATCTAAAATGAGCTGTAAAATTTAAATTTATATATAATGGCAGCTATTATTACTATTTTCAGGTTTTTTTATTTTTTAAAGTATTATTAATTTTAAACATTCATTAAAATATTTTGGAATTCTAAATTTTCTCTCTTTCTCCAACCTTGCTTTCACCCACTGAGAAGGCAAGATGCATGTGAAATCACACAAAACACATTTCCATATTTCTATGTTGCAAAAAAAATCCAAAGAAAAATGTGAAACAATTATACTTTAATTTGCACTTAGATTTCATCAATTCTCTCTGGAAGTAGATTTAATTTTTCATCATGAATCCCTTGATATTGTCTTGGTACATCGTATTGCTCAAAGTAACTAAGTGTTTTCATAGTTGATCATCATTGCAATATTCCTGTTACTATGTACAATCATCTCCTGGTTCTGTTCATTCATTCTGTATCAGTTTGTATAAATCTCCTTTTTTTCTGATACTGTCTTGATCATTTCTTATAGCACAAAGTTCCATCACAATATTCCGTCACAATCATATAATACTTTTTTAGTTATTTCTGAATTGATGAGTATCCCTTCAATTTCCAATTGTTTGTCACCACAAAAAGAGCTGCTATTAATATTTTTTGTACATAAATGTGCTTTTCCTTTTCCTTTTTGATCTCTTTGAGATATAGACCTAGTAATGGTATTGCTGAGTCAAGGGTGTGCACAGTTCTATAGCCCTTTGGATAGAGTTTCAAAAGAATTTTCAGAATTGTTGAACCAGTTAAGAAATCCACCAACCGTGCATTAGTGTTCCGATTTTTTCCACATCCTCTCCAGCCTTTGTCTTTTTTCTTTTCTGTCACATTAACCAATCTTATAGGTGTGAGGTACTACCTCAGAGTTATTTTTAGTTGCATGTCTTTTATCAATAGTGATTGAGAGCTTATTTTTTATATGACAATAGATAACTTTGATTTTTTTCTTCTGAAAACCAGTTGTTCATATCGTTTGACTATTTATCAATTAGGGAATGTTTCTTATTTTTAAAAATTTGACTCAGTTCTCTCTGTACTTGAGATATGAGGCCTTTATCAGAGAAACTTGCTATAAAGATTTTCCTGAAACCCCAGTTTCCTGCTTTTTTTAAAATTTTGACTGCATTGGTTTTGTTTGTGCCTTTAAGAATTTGGATGCTCTACCATTTGATACATCTATGTTTAATATTAATATTACTTCATTGTCTATGGTCCTTTTGAGTAAAATGTAGTTTCCCTGATTATTTATTTTCTATTTGCTTTTGTTTGTCTGAGATCATAATAGTTACCCCTGCCCTTTTTTTAACCTTAGCTGAAGCATAATAGATGCTGTTCCAGCCCCTTATTTTAACTCTTTGTATGTATTTATGTTTCAAATGTGTTTCTTGTAAACAACATGTTGTTAGAGTCTGGTTTCTAGTCCATTCTGCTACCCATTTCCATTTTATGAGTTTAGTTCATCCCATTCACATTCACAGTTATGATTACTAACTGTAGTATTTCCTTTCATCTTGTTTTCTTCTGTTTATCCTTCCATCTCTCTTTTTACACTTTCCCTCCTCAAATGTCTTTTGTTTCTGACCACTGTGTCCTTTAACATGGCCTACCTGCTTTCTCTTCTCTATTGGGTAAGATAGATTTCTGTACCCTGCTGAATGTGTAGATATGTTATTCTCTGATTCACAGATATATAAATGTTATATATATATATATATATATATATATATATATATATATATATATATGTATATATATTCACACACACATATACATATATATGTATATATGATATATTAAGTGGTGTGTGTGTACATTCATGTGTGTGTAAGTGTATTCTATTAATTAAATTAAATCAATTTTAATTAGAATTAAACCAATTCCAATATGAGTGAGGTTCAAGTGTTGCCTCTCCCACTGTAAAAGCTCATTCTTGTGTACCTTTTTAATGAGACAATTCACTCCATTCTTCTCTCTTTCTCCGTCTCCCAGTGCATCTCTCTTTTTTACTCACTTCTTTTTCTTTCTTTCTTTCTTTTTCTTTCCTTCTTTCTTTCCTTCTTTCTTTCTTCCTTTCTTTCTTCCTTCCTTCCTTCCTTCTTTCTTTCCTTCCTTCTTCCTTCCTTCCTTCCTTCCTTCCTTCCTTCCTTCCTTCCTTCCTTCCTTCCTTCCTTCCTTCCTTCCTTCCTTCCTTCCTTCCTTCCTCTCTCTCTGTCTCTGTCCCTTCCTCCCTCCCTCCCTTCCTTTCTCTCAATCATCCCAATATGATCTACTCACACCTTTTCCCTCTATCTTTGTAGAGTCCTAACTGCTCTAATAATGATAAAGTTCTTAGGAATTGCATGTATCATCTTCCTGTAAAGGAATGTAAGCAGTTTAACCTGTTTAATCCCTTATAATTTTGCTTTCATATTCACCTTTCAACACTTCTCTTGAGTCTTATGTTTCAGTGTCAAATTTTCTATTCAGCTTTGCTCTTTTTTATCAAGGTTAACTGAAAATCCTTTATTTCATTAAGTTTTTATTTATCTGCATCAAGGATTATAATCAGTTTTGCTGGGTAAGTTACTCTTGGTTGTAATTCTAACTTCTTTGGCTTCCAGGATATCATATTCCAAGCCTTTTATTCCTTTAACATAGAAACTACTCAACCTTGTGTGATCCTGACTGTGGCTCCCAATATTTGAATTGTCTCTATTTGGCTGTTTACAATATTTTCTCTCTGGGCTGGGAGCTCTGGAATTTGGCTATATTATTCCTGGGAGTTTTCATTTTGGAATCTTTTTTTAGGAGGTGATCAATGGATTCTTTTAGTTTCTATTTTACCCTATGGTTCTAGTATATCAAGGCAATTTTCCTTTATAATTTGCTGAAATAAGATGCCTAGGCTCTTTCTTTGATCCTGGCTTTCATGTAGTCCAATTTAAAAAAAAAAAATTATCTCCTTTCCTATGAGTTAGTTCACATTTTCTTCTGTTTTTCATTCTTTTGAATTTGTTTTATTGTTTCTTGATGTCTCATGAAATCATTAGTTTCCACTTTTCCAATTCTATTTTTTAGGAATTATTTTCTTCAGTGAACCTTTATGCCACTTTTTTTATCTCACCAATTCTGCTTTTTAAGGAGTTTTTTTTCAGTGAATTTTTTGTGCTTCTTTTTACCATATGAACAATTTTATTTTTATTCTGTTTTAAATTTTTATTTAGTATTTTATTTTCCTCCAGTTACATGTAAAACAATTTTCATCTTTAAAACTCTGAGTTCCAAATTCTTTCCCTCCACCCCTGTACCCCACATTGAGAAGGCAAGCAATTCTATACAGGTTATACATGTGTAGTCATGCAAAACACTTCCATAACATTGATGTTGTAAAAGACTAACTATATTTCCCTACATCCTCTGTTTATTCTGTTCTCTCTTTCCTTTCACCCTGTCCCTCCTCAGAAGTGCTTTGTGGGGAGGAGATAAGATGGCAGAGTAGAAAGATACACATATGCTAGCTCCTAACCCACAGCCCATAAAATAACTGTAAAGAAGAACTCCCAACAAATTCTGGAGCCACAGAACAACAGAGTGGAGGAGATATCTGTTCCAGAGAGACCTGAAAAACTGACATGAAAGGTCTGTTGTGCCCTGGACCCAGAGCAGAGCCCAGCCCTGCCTCAGCCATGTGGCACTGAGAGGAGCCGATCTGAGCAGGCTTCAGTGACAGAATCTCCAGCAGCAGCGCAGGTCCCTCCACCCACAGGTGCCAAAGGTCAGTGAGAGGGTCTTTTCAGCTTGCTGAGAGGGAAGCAGGGTGTCTCCATAACTCAGGCCCCCTTGGGAGGCAGCAGTGGAGGCAGCAGCAGAGACAGCAGCAGAGGCGGCAGCAGACAAGGGCTCCCAAAGCAGGCAGGAGCTTGGGTCCATTGCTGAAGGTCTCTGCATAAACCCCCTGAGGGAACTGAGCCTCATGTGGTGGCCCTGCCCCCACCTGAGCACCTGAACTTAATATCACACTGAATAGTAGCCCCACCCCTGCCAAAAGCCCTGAGGCTGGGAAGCAGCATTTGAATCTCAGCCCTCAAGCACTATCTGGGCAGATCTGGAAGCAAGGTGGGTGTGGAGAGGAAACTCAGAAGTCAAGTCACTGGCTGGGAAAATGCCCAGAAAAGGGAAAAAAAATAAGGCCATAGAAAGTTACTTTCTTGGTGAACAGATATCTCCTCCCATCCTTTCTGATGAGGAAGAACAATGCTTACCATCAGGGAAAGACATAAAAGTCAAGGCTTCTATATCCCAAACATTCAAAATAAATATTCACTGGGCTCAGGCCATGGAATAGCTCAAAAAGGATTTTGAAAATCAAGTTAGAGAGGTGGAGGAAAAACTGGGAAGAGAAATGAGAGAGATGCAAGAAAAGCATGAAAAGCAGGTCAACACCTTGCTAAAGGAGACCCCCAAAAAATGCTGAAGAAAATAACACCTTGAAAAATAGGCTAACTCAATTGGCAAAGGAGGTTCAAAAAGCCAATGAGGAGAAGAATGCTTTAAAAAGCAGAGTTAGCCAAATGGAAAAGGAGGTTCAAAAGCTCACTGAAGAAAATAGTTCTTTCAGAATTAGAATGGAACAGATGGAGGCTAATGACTTTATGAGAAACCAAGAAATTACAAAACAAAACCAAAAGAATGAAAAAATGGAAGATAATGTGAAATATCTTATTGGAAAAACAACTGAAGTAGAAAATAGATCCAGGAGAGACAATTTAAAAATTACGGGACTACCTGAAAGCCATGATCAAAAAAGGAGCCTAGACATCATCTTTCATGAAATTATTAAGGAGAACTCCCCTGATATTCTAGAGTCAGAGGGCGAAATCAGCGTTCAAGGAATCCACTGATCACCACCTGAAAGAGATCCAAAAAGAGAAACTCCTAGGAACGTTGTGGCCAAATTCCAGAGTTCCCAGGTCAAGGAGAAAATATTGCAAGCAGCTAGAAAGAAACAATTCAAGTGTTGTGGAAATCCAATCAGGATAACACAAGATCTAGCAGCTTCTACATTAAGGGATCAAAGGGTGTGGAATATGATATTCCAGAAGTCAAAGGAACTAGGACTAAAACCAAGAATCACCTACCCAGCAAAAGTGAGTATAATACTTCAGGGGAAAAAATGGTCTTTCAATGAAATAGAGGACTTTCAAGTATTCTTGATGAAAAGACCAGAGCTGAAAAGAAAATTTGACTTTCAAACACAAGAATGAAGAGAAGCATGAAAAGGTAAACAGCAAAGAGAAGTCATAAGGGACTTATTAAAGTTGAATTGTTTACATTCCTACATGGAAAGACAATATTTGTAACTCTTGAAACTTTTCAGTATCTGGGTAGTTGGTGGGATTACACACACACACACACACACACACACACACACACACACACAGCACAGAGTGAATTGAATACGATGGGATCATATCTTAAAAAATGAAATGAAGTAGTGACAGAAAAGTATATTGGGAGGAGAAAGGGAGAAATGGAATGGGGAAAATTATCTCTCATAAAAGAGGCAAGCAAAAGACTTTTCAGTGGAGGGAAAAAGAGGGTAAGTGAGAGAAAAACATGAAGTTTACTCTCATCACATTCCACTAAAGGAAGGAATAAAATGCACACTCATATTGGTATGAAAACCTATCTTACAATACAGGAAAGTGGGGGAGAAGAGGATAAGCAGAGTGGGGGGATGATGGAAAGGAGGGCAGTGGGAGGAGGGAGCAATTTGAAGTCAACACTCTTGGGGAGGGACAGGATCCAAAGAGAGAACAGAAGCAATGGGGGCAGGATAGGATGGAGGGAAATATAGTTAGTCTTACACAACACGACTATTATAGAAATCATTTGCAAAACTACACAGATATGGCCTATATTGAATTGCTTGCCTTCCCAAAGGGAATGGGTGGGGAGGGAGGGATGAAGAGAAGTTGGAACTCAAAGTATTAGGAACAAGTGTCGAGTACCGTTCTTGCTACTAGGAAATAAGAAATATAGTTAATGGGGTATAGAAATTTATCTGGCCCTACAGGACAAAAGAGAAGATGGGGACAAGGGAAGGGAGGGATGATAGAAGAGAGAGCAGATTGGTGATAGGGGCAATTAGAATGCTTGGTGTTTTTGGGTGGGGGGAGGGGACAAATGGGGAGAAAATTTGGAACCCAAAATTATGTGAAAATGAATGTTAAAAGTTAAATAAATAAATTTAAAAGAAAAAACAGCAACAATAAATTCTTCAACAAAAAGAAAAAAAAAAAGAAGTGTTTTGCTTCTGCCTACCCTGTCCCACAATCAGCTTTCTGTTCTATCACAACCCCCTTCTTTTGTCCTCTTCCTCCTTACTTTCTTGTTGGGTAAGATTGATTTCTATACCTAATTGAGTGTGTATGTTATTACCTCCTTGAACCAATTCTGATAAGAGTAAAGTTCACTTTCTCCCTCTCACCTCTCCCCTCTTCCCCTCTAGTGTAAAAGTTTTTTCTTGTTTCTTTTATGTGATATAATTTACCCCCATTCTACCTCTCCTTTTCCCTTTCTCCCTTACTCTCTTCCATTAATTTTATTTTTTAGGTATCATCCCTTCATATTCAACTCACTCCTGTGTCCTCTGTCTATATATACTCCTTGATATGAGTTACAAATATCATTTTTCCACGTAAGAATGAAAAGAGTTTAACTTTATTAAATGCTTTATGATTTCCCTTTCATGTTTATCTTTTTATGCTTTTCTTGAATCTTGTATTTGAAAGTCAAATTTTCTATTTAGCTCTGGTCTTTTCCCAAGAATGCATGAAATTCCTCTATCTCATTGAATGTTCATTCCTCCCCCACCCATAAGATTATACTTACTTTTGCTGGGTAAATGATTCTTGGTTGTAATCCTAATTCCTTTGCCATCCAGAGTATCATATTTCAAGCACTCTGCTCTTTTAATGTCAAAGTTGCTAAATCTTGGATTATCCTGATTATGGCTCCATGGTACTTGCATTGTTTCTTTATGGATGCTTGCAATATTTTCTCCTTGACCTGGGAACTCTTTAATTTAGCTATAATATTCCTGGGCATTTTCATTTTGGCATTCTTTTCAAGAGGTGATCAGTAGATTCTTTAAATTTCTGTTTTACCCTCTGGTTCTAGAATTTTGGGACAGTTTTCCTTGATAATTTCTTGAAAGATGATGTCTAGGTTCTTCTTTTGGATTATGACTTTCAGGTAGTCCAATAATTTTGAAATTATCTCTCCTGAATCTCTTTTCTAGGTCAGTTGTTTTTCCAATGAGACATTTCACATTGTCTTCTATTTTTTCATTATTTTGGTTTTCTTAATTTCTCATAAAGTCATTAGCTTTCATTTGCTTCATTATAGCTTTTAAGAAATTATTTTCTTCAGTGAATTTTTGGACCTTCTTTTCCATTTTGTTCATTCTGATTTTTAAGGAATTCTTCTGCTCATTGGCTTTTGATCTAGTCTATTTTTTAAGGTATTATTTTCTTCAGTATTTTTTTTTTTTTTTGTGTGTGTGTCTTCTTTACCAAGGTCGTTGATTCATTTTTCATGATTTTCTTGCATCACTCTCATTTCTCTTCCCAATTTCTCCTCTACTTCTCTTACTTGATTTTCAAAATTCTTTCATGGCTTGGGCTCAATTCTTATTTTTCTTGGAGGCCTTGGATGTAACTTTGACTTTATTATCTTCTTCTGAATGTCTCTTTTGATTTTCCTTATCACCAAAGTAAGTTTCATTTCTATAGTCAGAGTTTTTTTTCCCCCAATTGTTTGATCAGTTCCCCAGCCCATTACTTGACTTTTTAACTCTTTGTTAAGGTAGGGCTCTGATTCCAGTGTGGTGGGTGAATTGTCCCAAGTTTTAGGGGTTTTGTGCAGCTATTTTCAGAGATAATTCTAGAGACCTGCATGTTTTCAGTTCTTCCAAGGTGATATGATCTAATGAGAGGTGTTTTCTCCTGTATACTCATCTCTGAATGACTACAAGGATTCTTTTCTGTCCTGGAACTGTGAGGATGGTCCCCTCACCTCTGATTCTGCAAGCTTGCCCCAGGACTCCTTGCCCCAGTACTGCCACCCAGGACTGTGACCCAGATCCAAGTATGGTCAAAGCAACAGAATTGTGCCTGCCTCAGTGCTAGCAAACAGACCCCTGTTATCTCCTTCTGACTAGTTGTTTGATTCCCTTACCATCTGTGGGCTGACAGCTTCAGAAGCAACTGCTGTCACTGTTGATTCAGTCATTCCCAAGGCCTATTGCTGGTTTGTTGGGTCCAGAGCTGTACTTACTCAGCCTCCACTGGACTGTGATTCTCTCTCACCCAGGTCTGACAGACCTTTTCTACTGACCTTCTCAGTTGTCTTTGGCATCTATGAGCTGAAAAGTCTGCAAACTGCCATTGGTGCCACTGATTCAGTTCACTGAGACCTGCTCCAGGTTTGCTAGAGCCTGGTCTGTGCTGGCATGGCCTGCTTTGAAATGTGCTTCTCTCTCAGCCTGGTGCAACAGACCTTTCCTGTAAACCTTCCATGTGGTCTTGGGATGCAGATTTTGTTTTACTCTATCTTTTTGTGGGTTCTGCTGCTCTAGAATTTGTTTAGAGTCATTTAAAAAATATTTGGAGACGTTTGGGGCAGAGCTCAGGAGAGTCCCTGCCTTTACTCTTCCATCTTGGTTCCCCCTCCCCCCCTACATAATTGTATTTTTAAGGTGTTATTTTCTTCAATATTTTTGTGCCTCTTTTACCAAATTAATTCTCTTTTCATAACTTTTCTTGCATCACTCTCCTTTTTTCCCCCAGTTTTTCCTCCACCAGTACCATCTCTTCTTTAGCTCTCCCAGAAATTCTTTTTGGGCTTGTGTCCCATTTGACTATTTAATTTGAGGCTTTACTTTTAGCTATTTTCATGTTGTTTTCTTATGAGTTTGTGTTTTGGTCTTCCCTGTCACCATAGTAGCTTTTTTTGGTCTGCTTTTATTCTTGTTTGCTCACTTTCCCAACTATTTCTTGACTTTCAACTTTGCGTTTAAGTTGAGTTCTGCTTCCCTGCAGGAGGCACTGTCCCCATACTTCAGGCTTTTCCCTACACCTATTTTTAGAGCTAATTTTGGGGGTTTGTAAATTCTCAGTGCTTCCAATGTAGTGTGGTGCAGGGAGAGGTGTGGTCATTTTTTCCTGGTCTGTGCTCTGATCTTCACCCAAGAAGGGGTCCTGCTCCCCTGCAGCCACAGATGCTATTTCTCTTCTCAGCCCTTGAAATGTGAACAGGTCCCCTCCTCCCCTAAAGTTCAAAAGTTTTAATGTTTCTCTCTGCCCTGGAATTGTGGTCCAGAAGTGCATATAAGCAATGAAATTGCCAAATAGTACCTGGTTCTCAACCCAATGTCTACTGAGGATTTTTTATAATCCCTCTTTGACCAGCTGTCCAGTTCACAGCTGGTGTTGCTACACAGTGGCGCTTGGGCCAATCCTCATTCTGGTATCACAGACCCTCCTTCCAACTACCTAAATTGTCCTGGTTTGGGAAAATGTCTTACCCTGACATTTTGATGACTATGCCACTCAAGAATTTTATTGATTGTGAGGTGGAGCCAAGATGGTAGTGTGAGAGCAACTATTCATGTAAACTCTTAGGCAAATGCCTTCAGATTCCTCTAAAAAGAGAATCTGACCAATTCTTGTTGGGCTTGTGTCCCATTCAACTATTTAATTTGAGGCTTTACTTTTTAGCTATTTTCATGTTTTTTTCTTCTTATGAGTTTGTTTTAGTCTTCCCTGTCACCATAGTAGCTTTTTGGAGGTATGGAATCCAATGAGAGACAGACTGTGGCAGATTCACAGACCAGGACAGACTGGAAGGTTGATGGGAAGAATCTGTTCCATGGGGTGGAAGAACCCAGAGCATTCAGCACAGCATGTTCTGCTGCTGCACAGCTGAGCAGGAAAGCCCCAGGGTGGTCTGAGGCAGCAGCAACATGGAGTGGCAGCCCAGGTTGGGAGACCAGCAGAGCCGAGTGAGTGACAGCCACTGAGCCCCTGGTATCAGCAGCAGCCACTCCTGAGACTTTCAACCCGCGGATTAAATGTTTCTAAATCACCTACTTGAACTTCCAGGAGCCAAAATGGCAGAGTGATTGGTAAATGCTCTCTCCCCCTCTCCTTGTTGACCTTGAAAGAATCATAAAATATTTCCCCAGAAAAATCCTGGATCAGTGGGATCAACGGAAGAGGCAAACAGTCCCATAGGACCTGAGGCTAGGAAAATTGCTAAAGAATATTCCTTTTACTGTGGTGGAAAAAACTGAGCTATCCCAGACAGCCTGAGATCCAGGGGGGTGGAGCCTCGCACTAGGACCCAGGCATGCCTCAGCGCTCTAGGGGAAATGGGAAGATAATAGAGCAGCCAGGATCACCAAGACCTGAGCTTGCCTTTGGTCTAGCTCAGCTGAAAAGCTCTCCTGTGACCAGACCACCCCTCCCTGACAGTTAACAAGCTAGCCCCAGGGCTAATCCAGGGAAACACAAAACCAAACGAAAAAAAGGTGCCTGCCCTTTGCTTTCTCACATCAGCCAGCTCAGCACCAGGTTCTCCAGCTTCTAGCTGAAAGAACCAGAGTCCATAATACACAAAGTGTCATCATCATGAGTAAGAAGAAGCAAAGCAAGAAGGAAAAGACCATGGAATCTTTCTATGAGGAAAAGGACCAAAACACGAATATCAAAGAGGTCAGTGTTGAGGCTGTATTCCCATCTGAAACTTCAAGAGGGACTATGAACTGCTCACATGCACAAAGAGCTCTCCTGGAACAGCTGAAGAAGGAAATAGAAGAAAAATTGGCCAATGATTTTAAAAGTAGGAAAAAAGAATTCTATGATGAGAACAGCTCTTTAAAAAGGAAAATTGAGCAAATGGAAAAGGAAGCACAAACCCTAACTGGGAAAATTGGACAAATGGAAAAAGAACTACAAAAACTAACTGGAGAAAATAATTCCTTAAAAGGAATAATTGGACAGATGGAAAAGGAGATACAAAAGTTAACTGAAGAAAACAATTTGATAAAAATTAGAATTGGGCAAGTAGAAACTAATGACTCTATGAGACATCAAGAATTAGTCAAACAAAATCTAAAAAATGAAAAGATAGAAAAAAATTTAAAATATCTAATTGGAAAAACAACTGACCTGGAAAATAGATCCAGGAGAGAAAGTTTAAGAATTATTAGCCTACCAGAAAGCCATGATGAAAAAAGAGTCTGGACAATATCTTTCAAGAAATCATCAAGGAAAACTGCCCAGAAGTGCTAGATACAGAGGGCAAAATAGTCATTGAAAGAATCCACTGTTCATCTCCTGAAAAGGGATTGCAGACTAAAAACAGAAAGATATATTGTTGCCATTTTCAGAACTATCAAGTGAAGGAGAAAATACTATAGGCAGCCAGGAAGAAACCATTCAGATATCAAGGATCTACAGTCAGGATCATACAGGACATTGCAGCTTCTACATTAAAAGATCAAAGGAACTGGAATATAATATTCCATAAGGCAAAGGAGCTGGGACTACAACCAAGGATCAATTACCCAGCAAAGTTTAGCATAACATTTCAGGCAAGGAGATGGACATTCAATGAAATAAGGGATTTCCAGACCTTCGTGACAAAAAGGCCAGAACTCAATAGAAAATTCTATCTTCAAATGCAGGTCTCGAGAGAGACATAAAAAGGTAAACAAGAGAAAAGAAAAACTTGTTACTCTGTTTGAGCAAACTGTTTACCTCCCTATAAGGGAAGATGATACTTGTTAATCTTGAGAATTGTACATCTATTATGAAATATAATAGGCATATACATAGACAGAGGGAATGGGTATAAAGTAAATGATGTGATGACAAAAATGTGATTTAAGCATGTGAAAAGAGTGTAACAGGAAATGTGAAAAGGAGGGAGCAGTAAGTGGTAAATTACATCACAGGAAGAAGTACAAAATTATATTACAGTAGAGGGAAGGGGGAGGGATATGAGCATGTTTGAGAGGTACTCTCATCTGATTTGGTTCAAGGAGGGAAAAATAAACTTAATTAAGTATATAAATCTAACTAGCTATATAGGCAGTAAAAGGGGAAGGGGAAAGAAAGGGGAAGGGAAGCTAAAAAGGAGGGAAGAAGTAGTATGAATAAAGGGGAGTAAAAGGGAGGGAGACTGAAGGAAGGAAGGGAAGACTGTGGGAGTTGGTGGTCAAAAGTGAAAACTCTATTGAGGAGGGGAAGAAAAATGGGAGAACTGAAAGCACAAATGTTGGAAAAGAGGATGGAGGGAAAGACACATATTATAATCATAACTGTGAATGTGAATGGAATGAACTCTCCCATAAAATGGAGATGTATAGCAAAATGGATTAAAAATCATAATCCAACAGTATGTTGTTTACAAGAAACACATTTGAAATAGGGAGATATACATAGGATAAAAGTAAAAGGTTGGAGCAGAATATACTGTACTTCACCTGATGTCAGAAAAGCAGGGGTAGCAATCCTAATCTCAGACAAAGCAAAAGCAGAAATAGATCTAATCAAAAGAGATAAGGAAGGAACTTATGTACTACTAAGAGTCACCATAGACAATGAAACAATATCATAACTAAACATGTATGCTCCAAGTGGTATAGCATCCAAATTCTTAGAGGAGAGGTTGGGGGTGTTGCAGGAAGAAAGAGACAGCAAAACCATACTAGTGGGGGACCTGAACCTCCCCTTCTCTGAACCTGATAAATCTAACCTTAAAATAAACAAAAAAGAAGTTAAGGAGGTGAATCAAACTCTGTATAAGGTAGATATGATAGCTCTCTGGAGAAAACTGAATGGAGATAGAAAGGAATATGCCTTTTTCTTAGCAGTTCATGGCACCTATACAAAAATTGACCATGTTCTAGGGCATAAAAACCTCACAATCCAGTGCAGAAAGGCAGAGAGAGTCAATGCATCTTTCTTAGATTATAATGCAATAAAAATTATATGTAATAAAAGGCCATGGAAAGATAAACCAAAAATTATTTGGGAACTAAATAATCTAATCCTAAAAAAGGAGTAGGTTTAACAAAAAAATCTTAGAAACAATCAACAACTTCATTCAAGAGAATGACAATAATGAGACAACCTACCAAATCTTATGGGATACTGAAAAAGCAGTTCTTGGTGGAAGTTTTATATCTTTGAATGCCTACATGAATAAAAGAGAAAGAGGAGATCAATGACTTGGGCATGCAGCTGAAAAAGCTGGAAAAAGAACAAATTGAAAATCCCCAAGTAAATACCAAATTGAAATACTGAAAACCAAAGGAGAGATTAATAAAATTGAAATTAATAAAACTATTTAACTAATAAATAAAACTAATATTTGGTTTTATGAGAACACTAATTTCAATTTAATCAAATGTTCAATTTGATTAAAAAAAAGAAAGAAGAAAACCAAATTACCAATATCAAAAATGAAAGGGGTGAACTCACCTCCAGTGAGGAAGAAATTTAAACAATAATTAGAAATTACTTTGCCCAATTTTATGCCCATAAATTCAACAGTCTAAATCAGGTGGATGAGTATTTTAAAAAATATAAATTGCCCAGATAAACAAAAGAAGTTGAATACTTAAACAACCCCATCTCAGAAAAAGAAATTGAACAAGCCATGAGTGAACTCCCTAGGAAAAAATCTCCAGGGCTGCATTTACAAGTGAATTCTATCAAACATATAAAGAACAGTTAATTGCAATACTATATAGACTATTTGGGAAAATTGGGGAAGAAAGAGTCCTCCCAAATTCTTTTTATGATACAAATATGGTTTTGATACCTAAACAAGGAAGAGCCAAAACAGAGAAAGAAAATTATAGACCAATTTCTCTAATGAATATAAATGCAAAAATTTTAAACAAGATTTTAGCAAAAAGAATGCAGCAACTTATCAAGAGAATAATACATTATGATCAGGTAGGATTCATACCAGGAATTCAGGGCTTGTTCAATATTAGGAAAACTATTAGCATTATCGATCATATCAACAAAAAAACAGAAACTATATGGTTATCTCTATAGTTGCAGAAAAAGCTTTTGACAAAATGCAACACCCATTCCAATTAAAAGCACTGGGGAGCATAGGAATAAAGGGAAGTTTCCATAAAATAATAAGCAGTATCAACCTAAAACCTTCAGCAAGCATTATATGCAATGGAGATAAGCTAGATGAATTTCCAATAAAATCAGGGGTGAAACAAGGATGCCCTTTATCACCACTGTTATTCAATATGGTACTAGAAATATTAGCTATAGCAATTAGACAAGATAAAAAAATTGAAGGAATTAGAATAGGCAAAGAAGAAACTAAGTTATCACTCTTTGTAGATGATATAATTATATACTTAGAGAATCCCAGAGATTCAAGTAAAAAACTACATGAAATAAAACTTTGGCAAAGTTGCATTTTACAAAATAAACCCACACAAATCTTCTGCATTTCTATATATTAGTAACCAAGCCCAACAGCAAGAGTTAGAAAGAGAAATCCCATTTAAAGCTAGGGTAGACAGTATAAAATATTTTAGAGTTTACCTGCCAAAACAAACCCAGGGACTATATGAACACAATTACAAGACACTTTTTGCACAAATAAAGTCAGATCTAAGTAAGTGGGAAAAACATCAGTTGGTTGTGGGTAGGATGAGTCCTTACAATAAAAATGACAATTCTAGCTAAATTAATTTACTTATTTAGTGCCATACCAATCAAACTATCAGGTAATTATTTCCTAGAGCTAGAAAGAAATAATATCAAAATTCATCTGGAAGAACAAAAGGTCCAGAATATCAAGGGGACTAATGAAAAGAAATGGTAGGGAAGGTAGCCTAACTCTACCAGATCTCAAATTTTATTATAAAGCAGCAATTATCAAAACCACTTGGTACTGGTTAAGACACACAAGGGTAGGTAAGTGGAATATGCTAGGTATTCAAGACACAGCAGGCAATGAACACAGCAATCTACTGTTTGATACACCCAAGGACCCCAGCTTCTGGGTTAAGAACTCACTGTTTGACAAAATTTGCTGGGAAACCTAGATAACAGTGTAGTGGAAACTAGGCATAGATCAATGCCTGACACCATACACAAGAATAAAATCCAAATGGGTATGTGATCTAGGTATAAAGATTGATACTATGGACAAATTGGTGGAGCAAGGAATAGTGTTTTTATCAGATTTATGGAGAAGGGAAGAATTTTTGAGTAAAAAAGAGATAGAAAGTATTATGAAGTACAAGATGAATTATTTTGATTACGTTAAAATGAAAAGTTTTTGCACAACCAAACCCAATGCAACCAAGATTTGGAGGGATGCAGAAAACTGGGAAAGAATGTTTGTAGCTAGTGTCTGTGATAAAGGCATTATTTCTAAAATATATAGAGAACTGAGTCAAATGTACAAAAACACAAGTTATTCCCCAATTGATAAATGGTCCAAGGATATAACCAGGCAGTTTTCAGCGGAAGAAATTAAAGATATCTTAGGTCATATGAGAAAATGCTCTAAATCACTATTGATTAGAGAGATGCAAATCACAGCAACTCTGAGGTACCACATCATACCTATCAGATTGGCTAACATGAGAGAACAGGAAGATGATAAATGCTGGAGAGGATATGAGAGAGTTGGAACACTAATTCATTGCTGTTGGAGCTGTGAGCTTATCCAACTATTCTGGAGAGCAATTTGGAACTATGGCCAAAGAGCTACAAAAATATGCATACCCTTTGTCCCAGCAATATTGCTTCTAGGACTGTATCCCCAAGAAATCACAAAAATGGGAAAGGGTCCCACATGTACAAAAATATTTGTAGCAACACTCTTTGTGGTGGCCAAAACCTGGAAATCAAGGGGATGCCCACCAATTGGGGAATGACTGAATAAATTATGGTATATGAATGTAATGGGATACTATTGTGCTATAAGAAATGATGAACAGGAAGACTTCAGAGATGCCTGGAAAGACTTGTATGTTCTGATGCTGAGCGAAAGGAACAGAACCAGAACTTTTTGCACTGCACCTACCACAGTGTGTGAAAGATCTTTTTGGTAGACTTGGAACTTCATTGCAATGCAAGGACTTAAAAAAAATTCCTGATGGTCTTTTAAGGCAAAATGCCTTCCACATCCAGAGAAAGAACTATGGAATTCAATCTCAGAATGTAGCAGATCATTTTTTTGTGTGTGTTTAATGTTTTGGTTTGTTATATGATTTCTCCCATTCATTTCAATTCTTCAACACAGCATGAGTATAGTGAAAAAGTATTTAATAGGAATGTATGTGTAGAACCTATATAAAATTGTATGTTGTCTTGAGGAGGGAGAAGGGAGGTAGGGGAAAAGATCTAAGTTATATGGTATTGATTGTAGAACACTGAAAATAAATAAAATTAATATAAAAAAGTGTTTGATTGGTTATTTTAAGGTTGTTTAGAGGAGACTATTGAGAGAATTCAACTGGATTCTGCCTATACTCTATCATCTTGCTTTTACCCTTGATGACAATTATTGTTAAATATCCTGATAAGTGGTACTAGTTTTTAAAGTTATTCTATATTCATATAGTTTTATATCGGTTCCATCTAACTCAAGAAAGGCTTTCATGATTCCATTCCATGTAGTCTATCACCTTTTCAGAATCATTAGACATTTTGTCATCCACTTCATTATTATGTGTAATTTCTGGAGGTTTCATTAAATGAAGATTTTCAATGACCTCCCACTCTTAAACTTCATTCTTCAAATTGTTTTTTAACTCCTCAGTTTCATTATTTCATCTAATCTAGACTAAGGGATAAAGTTTTTTTTATGAGTGTCCTAAATAGACTGGGAATGCATTTTTATATTATTCATATGGATATCATAATTACCTTGTCTATATCTGATGAAATTTCTTTCCAATAGTGTTTTGATGTAGTATTAGTCTGTCTCATGCACATTCATAGTTTATCCATTTTAATGGTTAGTGCTGTATGTACTGTACTGAAGAATGCCTTGTAGGTGGGATATTGGTATTTATGGTATTTATTCCAATATTATTTTTTTCTTGTGGTTTCAGAACTCAGTGAAGATTGACTGGCTCTGCTATTTTCTCTGTCAAGCAGATCATCACAGCAGTTTCCAGTAGAGCTTGAACCCCTAAGTCAATCAATCTGTTTTAAGTTTTGGGATCTTTTTTATCATGCGGACTGAGATGCTGACCTAATCAGTGGTACTTCCAAAATCCACTTTGGGAATATTCATAAGATTCCTGCCAGGCTTTCTCCACTATCTTGATTCTTAGTACATATGAATTCCCCACTGGCCATTACCTTGACTGGCATCCTTATATTTTACTCTTGTGTGTCCCCCATGGATGTCATGAATGAGGGTTATACTTTCAGGAGGTTATTGTTGATTCTGTTAATTATGTAGCACTCCTGTTTTTCCTGCTCTGTGGTTCCCATTTTAATAATCCCACTTTGAAACAGCAAGTCCAAATTACATTCATGTGCCATTTGGGTCCCATTTTAACTTAAAACTTTTATTGAGTCCTTCTTCCATCTTTGCTCTCTCCTGTCTTATGGATTTTTTAAAACACAGTACTTTTAGTGCCAAGACTCTCTTAGTTATATTCAAAATAATAAACCAAAAATGATATTGATATAGCCCTCTCTATTTCACAAATCTTTCTTTACAATAACACTATTCAGTCATTGTCTGGATATCTTGTAAACATCTCAAAACAGCATGTACCATGAAGAATTTCTTCTATCTTCTCTCCTCCCCTGCACCCCTCTTTTGCATTTCTACATTTCTGTTGAGGGCACCATCATCCTCCTGCTCACCCAGGTTCTCATTATCATCAATTCCTCATTCTCCATCACCTCACATTATCAATTAGTTGCCAGAGCTTACTTCAACCTCCACAACATCTTTTACATCCATCCCCTTCTTTTTGCTCAGCTGGCCCACACCCTAGTTCACGCTTTCTTTCTTTCTGCCTACACAATTGCAATAATCTCCTAGTTAGTCTTCTCTCACATTTTTTCCTATTCCAATCCATGCTGCACATGGCTGTTGTAGAGTGATGTTCTTAAAGCACATGTCTGATCATATTCATCTTCTGCCCAATAAACTCCAATGACTCTCTATTGCCTTTATGTCCAGATAGAAATTGTTTTTCAGGGCTTTTATAGCACCTTACACTATGCCCTCAAACTACGTTTCCAATTTTGTTAGATGTGATTTCTGTTTCCCACACTCTCTGGTCCAACTATTTACTGTTTCTTACACTTAATACTTGGTTTTCTGTCATTTTGACTTTGCATTGGCTGTCTCACATTCCTCGAATGCATTCTCTGCACAATCCTAGGGCCTAACCAAATGCCTGGAACATACTAGATGTTTAACAATTGCTTCTTGATAAACTGGTAGGCAGTGCCAATGTTATAATCCCAATCTTAAAGGTGTGGAAGCTAAAACTCAGAGACTAATGTGACTAACGAATATCAGAACCTCATGTCTGTTGCCTCCAAATTCTTTTCATTTCATCAAATCACCTCTCTAAAGTTCTTTGTACTTTTTCTCACTTAATCCTCACAATTACACTGTAGAGTAGTCATCTCCATTTTATAGATGAGAAAAATGAGGTTTAGAGAAGTGAAACAATTTATTAATGGAGGCACAGCTAGCAAGTTTTGGAGCTGGGATTTGAGCCCAGGTTTCCCATGATTCTGTTTGAAGTCCCCCTTTTCAACTAAACCACATTAATGTTTTGTTTGGGGATTGCGTTTTGTTCTTGTGTTTTGTTTGGAGATTGTTGTTCTTGTCACCCAAGTTTCTTGGACCTTTTCCATATTGAATTGATGGTGGTTTCTTTTGCATTCCACTTTTCCAATCACTTACCTCCAATTATTTAACTTATGCATTTCAGTGCATCTGTTGTTTTAAGGAATGTTAGGGGATCCCCTGAACTTGTCTTTTTGAGTTGCCATGTTTTCCGGAAACACCAGACATAGAGATTGCAGGAAACCCTGAACATGTCAAGGACAAAGCCCAGTTGCAACACAATGTTTTCAGGGACCTGTGATATTGTTTTTACTTAACAGTAGTACTACATTCCACCAACACAAACTACCTCTGCCTCTGACTGTTATTCCTGAAGTCAGAGATGCTGCAACTATTCTTTGCCAATAGCAACTTAAAATCAGGTTACTAGGCCTCTTAGTAGAACGACAATCTCAACTGGAGTGTTCCTCCTAAGGTAACATTTTAGCTTCATTTAAGGATTAGAAGTGGGGAAAAAAAAACCTCTTAGAGTTTATCTTTGGATTTATGCTAACTTGGAAGTCTCCTTGGGAGGAATCTATAACCAGTGACATTTTGAAAAGTCCACTTTCTCATACATAATTCTTTATTCCAAATTATGCATCTGAAGAGCTCTGTAATGCCAGTAGCAATAAGTTAACAAAGCAGAAAATCATGTAGCCAAGCAGTGTGGGTAATACCTTTTATCGAAACCTAAAATTGTCTAAATGGTTACATTTTGATCCTTATTAGTTCCAGGTCTTAAAAAGCATTAGGATTAATAAGAATTTTTTTGTCTTTTGTTTATGTAGCAAACCACAGCCTCTAAGAGAAGGGTACTATTCAAATTCCTTAGAAAGTCTCTAATTTTGAGCATTAGATCTGATGTTTAGAATGACCCCCTTCTTTCCATTACCCAGAGCAGAGTTGCTTAGTATATTTTGCTGCCTCTCGAGGTTATTGCAGTTATGACTGATTTTTTTTTAAGATTAGAAGAAGTGAAAGTGGAGTCGAACTCTGGTCAGAATTTCTAGACTCTTTTCCCCCTACTAGCCTGTTTAGGAAACATACTCTACTGCACTATGGGTGTTCCCTAGTAAAGATGATGGATTAAAGTGACAGTGGTTTATTTTTTTCATAGCTATACATACTAATAAATAAGAACAAAGGTTCCTAACATCCAGTTCTGCGCTCTTCACGTTGTGTTGTGATAATATTTTTTTTTTGTCAATAATCCCCATGAGGGCAGAGACAATGTCTTATCTAAACTTTTTATCTCCCCAACTTTTAGCACAGTGATCTACATACAATAGACACATTTTTTTTGGGTGAAAGAGATGCTGACAATGAATATGTATGAAGTAAATATTGTTTATTTGCACTGTACTTTAAAATTTACCAAGTACCTTACCATATATCATTACTTCATTTAATCCTCACAACAAATGAATGATTGACCTCATTTTATCTAGGAAAGAATAGAAATACAGAGATATTAAGGGAATTACTCAGGATTATGAAGAAGTACATGTCTAAGGGTGAATTCAAATCTAGCTCTTTGACTTAAGTCCAGTGGTCTAATCATTAGACCAAAGAAGTGGAACTTCATTTCTACATCAACTGTTTCATGAACTTCTCCATGTGGTCATCCTAATGCATCTCCTATTCAACTTGTCCAAAATGAAGCATACTGTATTTTCCTCTTAAACTATTCCCCAATTCTTTTGAGAGCTCAAGCATCCTTCCTATCCCTTAGGTTTACAACTTTGGAGACATTCTCAACTCTTCCTTTTCCTCAATGTATATAAAATATCAGTTTCCAACTTCTATTGATCTGGCTCCACAACCACTCCTGCACCTATTTCACACAACCATTACCTTCATTTATGTGTTCTTCACCTCTCATGTGGACTACTGTAATAGCCTCCCAATTCATTTCTTTGCTTCCATGCTGTCTCTTCCCTAATCCATCACACACTGCCAGACTCACTAAAAACACAGATCTTTTTGTCATTCTCCTACTTTAGTTATTCTTTCCCTATGTTTATATTCTCTTTCCCCCATCCATCTCAGATAAGAGAAATAATAGATTTTTCCTCCTTAATTCTCATTCCTTTCATAGTGTATTCCCTTTTCATCCCTTTTTCTTTGCTTTTACAATTTAGAACCAAAACATTCCTGGGTCTCAGGTCTGCCTGTCTTAATCCTTCTAGGACTCAAGGAGTCAGTGGGATTCTAAGATTGTCTCTTTTTTCCTCATTTATAATAGAAGCACATCAACATCATTTAGCCCCCATCTCATTGCTAAAAATATTTACCTAAGTTTCCTTTGTTTCTTCTTTTGTGTGTTCCTTCTTGTGTTTTCATTTCAGAGATTCTGCCAATGGTTTTACTAAGAATGTTTGAAAGTCCTCTGTTCTGTCAAAGATCCATTCTTTAAAACTGTAGGGTTGTATTAAGTCTTTCAGGGTTACTTATTGATGGCTAAAGGCGAAATCTTTTGCCTTTTGGAATATGATATTCGAAGACTTTCTTTCCTTTATATAGTTGAACCATTCTCTTATGTAATCCTGACCATAATTCCTTGGTATTTGAATTCTTTCTTTCTGCCTGCTTGCAATATAATTTTTTTCTTTGACTTACAAACTCTGAATTTTGACTATGACATTTCTGGATGCTTTCATTTTGGGGTTTCTTTCAGGAGGTAATTGGTATATTAGTTCTATGTTCACTTCACCTTCTGAATCTAATAGATTTAGTTAGTTTTAACTCATCATTTCTGGTGATATGACATTTGTATTTGTTGTTCAGTCACAGCATTCTTCAAGTCTGATGATTTTTAAGTGTTGTTTTCTTGACTTGTTTTCCAGGCTTAGTTATTTCGATTATTATATACGTTATATTTTGTTGTAATTTTCAGTGTTTTGACTTTTTTCTAATATTTCTTGCTGCCTAAAAGAGTTGAGTGCTGATTATTCTCTCTTTTTATTCAGGAAGCCTATTACTTGGGGTAAAGTTTTCTACTTTCTTTTCTAATCTGTTTTCCTCCAGAAGTCTTATTTCATTCTAATTCCATTTTTTAACCTCTTGCTTAATTTCTTCCAGAATTGTCGCAGTTCTTGTGGTCAAATTGTTCTTTTCCATGAGGTTTTATTTAAACTTGTCTCAGAGTTGTTGTCATGGAGGTTACTCTCATGTGGGTTTCTCTCAGTCCGCAGTATCTCTTTACTTGTGTTTGCTCTGTTTCCTGTTTGAATAGCCTTCCTGAGGCTGTACTGCCTGGATACTGTTCTTTCTCAGTTTCTTATCATGGTCCTGGTATGTGTCTCTTAGGTGCTGCATTGGCTCTCTCTTCTGCTGTGGCTCCAGAGTGTTCTGGGACTATGACTTCCCAGGGTTTGAATCAGCTTAGAAACCTGAAGACTTGGGCAGTTTTCTCATTCAGTTCACAAAGTGATTTCTCTTTGGTTTTCTTTGTCATTCCTAATTCCTTTGGATGGATTTTTAGAACTTGGCAGGAATATTTGTGGAAAAAGAACTCTTCTAGGGCCTTTCATGTAGCCATCTTATCCCATCTTTTCTTTTTTTATTTTCTTCATTTCTATCATGATCTACTCTCTTCCCATCAATTCCCTCCTTCCTCCTAAGTAAACACCTTCCCTTGAAAGAAACAAATATAGCCCCACAAAATAAATTCACACATTTACTGAAGAAACAAAGAAAAAAAAAGTGGGCTTAATGTATTGAGAATGAAGGATTGCACTAGGGTGGAAGTTAGGTCTTGATTCTCCTTTGGTGCTCGTCAACTACCTTCGGTCATTCTTAGTCCTCTTGGGAGGACATGTAAGAATTGTTCAGAAGCCCAAACTTTGCGTTTACATGGGCCAATTTAGTTTTTTTTTTTTTGGGGGGGGAGAGAGGCTTCTCACAATCCCTGTTTGTTTGGTTTATCCTTCTACCCAAGGTTTACCTGGGAACACAATACTTAAACCTATCTAAATCCTTTCAGAAAAGATAAAGAGTCTTACAGTTTTCACTCAGTCAGGCTCACAAGTATGCATATGTGAATATATGTATCATATCTGACTAATATACATATATAGATGTGTATATATGTATAGTATGTGTACATGTACAAATATGTTATGTACAAATATATCTGTATAGTGTATAAGATAGATCTTACTGTATCAGAAAAACAAAAAGTAGAAATAATACAAAACAAAAATAGCAAGTAACCTGGGGAAGATGGAGCTTGTTGAAGAAAGAAGGTATCCTAACACTTTATGGGTATGTATGTCTATATGTGCACTATTTTGTGTCTATAAGTATCTATACATAAGTTTGTATGTATAAGAGACATGTGTGTATGTATGCATTTGCAGCTAGGTGGATATAGTGTTGGACTTGGAGTCAGGAAGACCTAACTTCAAACCCAGACTCAGACTCTTACTAGATTTGAGACCCTGGGCAAGTCACTTAACCTCAGCCTACCTCAGTGTTCTCACTTGTAAAATGAGAATAGCAGTAGCACCTGCCACCCAGGGTTGTTGTGAGAAAAAATAAGATAATATTTGGAAAATGCTTTGCTAGTCTTAAAGTTCTACATACATGCCATTGTTATTACACTTGTTAGTTACCCAGTGTTTGAGGCTTCAAAGAGTAAAGAACTGGCAGGTGTAGAGTGAGATGGATAGTAAAGTCATAGGTTCATATGTTTAGAATTTTATTCCTTGAACAAGGAAGGAATCTTAGATGCCAGCTAGTCAGATCCACTCATTATATAGATGAAGAAACTGAAACCTAGGTAGGTTAAGTGACTTGACCTCTCAAGGACACACAGATAGTAAGTGTCAGAGACTAGATGTGACCCCCAGTCTTCTAACTTCAGAGCCAGTGGTCTTTCCACTATAGTACAACCCTTACTAGAGTCATAGAATTATCAGGGAGCATATTGTGGCTCTAGTCTTTGCTGTCATTCTCTGCTTCATCCCAGAACTTATTTTTCCCAGAGGTTTGACCTAGAAGCTCTATATAGCATTACTGTCTCTTCACTGCTGCCACCTCTGGTTCCCTGGAGACTGTGAAGCTTCCCTTTGGGGAACCAGTGTCTTTAGGTTTCTGTTTCAGAATTGTTTTTCTCCCTTCTTTCCTGATATGTGTCAACTTTTTTTTTTTTTTTTTAAAGACTAAACGTATGGCTGAAGCTCAGGGCTGCACAGGACACAATTCATTAAACCCTCAAGTGCTGTCATTCTCAATGTGCTGGTGGGCTAAGAAGGATCCAGAGCAGGATAGTCAATCACACCCCATACAGGAAACATCATCAGAATCTTGAACATTGCGTCAGTGAAGGTATGAATGCTCTGTGTCATCTTCAACAAAGGTCTTATCCTTCAAACTTGTCAAATTTTTTTAGCCTTTTCTTGCCACATTCTCTGAAGAAAGAAGCTTGATGAACACTTGCTTTGTAAAATGAAAGGAAGGTTTCTGAGCAAAACTTTTCAAAAGGGTTTCTAATCAGCCCACATAGCCTTACAAATCCCTGCTTAGACAATAGCTAAACAAGGTTACGAGGACTTAAATTCTTCTTGAACTTCAAAGTTCTAAAATTTGAGAAAAAATCACTTTTAAATCTCATGGTTATGAGATATCACACTAAAATCAGAAGGTAGAATTGGTATGTATTTTTAAAGGTTTATAGAGATTTTGAATTCTTAGAATTAAACATTCTAGCTTTTGAGTTAAAATAACAGTTGACCTTATCTTTAAACTTAGAAACAAAGTTATGTAAAAAAAGACATCAAAAAAGTATTTCAGGGAATTATAACACAGAGTGAAAAGTTGAGTTTATTCTAAAATAATGGTATGTCAAATGGTCAATTACTGTAAACTCTTACTTCTGATCACTGTAGGAAAGTAGTAAACAGAAAGAAATCCCCAGAGCTTATTCATGTTACTACATAAAATACTAATGCTTTCTCTCAAAAAATCCCAAGAGTCAACTTTACTTTAGAGATGAGATAATTTTCTAGGTTACATTCTCCACAACATAAAAAACAACATTTCTGAGTGTCTATGAATAGAATATGCATTTTTAACAAATCTATCGTCTCATCAGGGTGAATGTTCTCTCCACCAATACAAACTGCAAATCCTGAAAAGTCTTCTAACTGTCCTATACATTTTTCCCCTTAAAAATACTGTACATCCATTGTGCTGAACCTTCTGATTCTTTTTCTCTTTCAGAAATGTAAGCACCAAACAAGATTATTCATCTATTATATCTTACTCTTTTAATAAATTACTGGCCTAACATATCTTTGGGCCAAGCTTGTCCTTTATACTGTATAGCACTTTAAGCTTTGATATGTTCTTTTTTTTAAAAAAAATAACCCAGTGAAGTACAAATGAGGAAACTGAGGCTCTGAGAGGTTGCATCTTCTCAAAAGTCAGTGAGTTCTTGCTTAAGTCATGCTCAGCTTTTCAATCTTAAATTCTCAGTGTTTACTATGCTACATTGTTTCTTGCCCTTTCCTCATTCAATCAGAAAGTTATTAAGTTTCTAGTAGGTGCCAGACATTGTGACCAATATAAAGGCAAAACCAAACTTTAAAGTTCAACAAAGGTCTAATCAGTCTGCCCTCAAGGAGCTTACATCCCATGGAAGGAAACAACATGAACACATATAACTCAATACAAAGTAAATCTGAAGTGATTTGGAGGTGGTTGTGATGGTGTTAAGGAGAAAACAGGGAAGGTCTTATGCAGTATGAGGTACTTAAGTTGATCCTTGAAGGAAGTTCGGGATTCTAAGAGGTAGATTTGAGAAGGGACTATATTAACGGTATTTGGAGACACCCGTGTAAAGCCAATGAAGTGGGCACATAGGCTAATTAAATTGGATTGTAGGGAACCATAATGGGAGTAATAAGCCTGTATAGGTAGGTTGGAACTAGATTTTAAAGGTCTTTGAATGAAAAATGGGGAAGGTAGAAGAGATACAGCACCTACTATATACTAGGCACTGTGTGAAGTGCTTTACAAATATTATTTCACTTGATCCTTACAACCACCTTGTGAAGTAAGTGCCATTATTATTCCCATTTTCCAGTTGAGAAAATTGAGGCAAACAGACCCAGGGTCACATAGCTAGTAAGTATCTGAGGTCAGATTTGAACTTAGGTCTTATTGACTCCATGGCCAAAGCTCTACCACTATGTCACTTAAATGTTTGTTTGTTTGTTTGTTTGTTTGTTTGTTTTACTTTAGAGGCAAGAGGGAGCCACTGAAAATTCTTGAGAAAGACAATGTCATGGCAACATCCATGCCCTGGTAATATCACTTTGGTAACTGTATGAAGGCTAGAAAAGGGAAAGACTTGAGGAAGGAAGGCCAATTAGAGTAATATTATAATAGTCCAGGCAAGAGATGATGAGATCTTGAGTTAGGGTGGTGGCTCTGGGCATGAAGGGATAGAAACAATAGGTGTGGTATATCTTGTAGGGACAGATTTAACAAAACTTGGCAACTGATTGGATATGGAGGGTGAGGGAGAGTAGAGTTGAGGAAGATTTTGAGACTGTGCACATGACTGACTAGAAGGCTATATATACATACATATATATATATATCCTATACACATGTTTGTGTGTATAGAATATGCTTATATATGTGCATATATACACATGTACATACATATTTACATATACAGATATACACACACACACATATATACTAACCAAGTAGGAGGAGAACCAAGAGAAAGCAGGGTCATGACAACCCAAAGAGGAGGAGGAGTCCAGGAATAGAAGGCGGTCAACAGTGTGACATGCTATAGAGAGAGGGCAGGAAGGTTAAGGACTGTGAAAGCATCATTAGAGTTGGCAATGAAGGATCTTTGTGACTTTGGAGAGAGCAGTTACAGTTGAATAGTGAATTTTAAATCACATTGAATACTCTCCGAGTTGAAAGCACATCAAATACTTTCTTGGTTTGCCTTAGCAATAACTAAATCCATCAAAGAGAGGAGAAAGTGAACTGGTTTTGGCCAAAAATGCTAATTAGCATCTATCTGTCTCCCTCCCGTCTCCTATGATTCACTAAGCAACAAGAACAATTGCTTTATCTGATGATTTGACAGTTGCTATTCAACAAAAGCTGAAGTTTGAGACTCTTTATTCCTGCCCTGAGAATGGTGCATAAGAAACCTGGATCTCTTTGACATCTTTCTGATTTATTATTATTATAATCAGTGTCATAGAATAATGGAGCCAGAAAGTATCTCAGAGTTTATACGGTCCACCTTGCACATTAAGAAAAACCCTTTCTTATGACTTTATTTTAATTGTTGGGAAGTTTTTCCTTACTTGGGCCCAAAATCACTTCTCAATTTCTAGTTATTCTTTCTAGTTCTGCTCTGTGCAGCAAAGCAAAACAAGTCTAACTTCAATATAAGTCTTAGTATAATACAGAGGTTTAAACCTGGACAAGTCACTTAACCCCTCTTTGTGTCAGTTTTCTCATCTATAAAATGTGAATAATAATAGCACATACCTGCCCAGGGTGTTGTGAGGATGAGATGAAATAAGAATTGTAAAGTACTTTGCACTGTACTGACGCATCATAAGCATGACATAAATGTTAGCTGTTATTATTTGTGCTCATGTTTGTTTTATCACATGAATAAAATTAGAGTAACTCCTGAAGATCATCTTGGGTATAGCTTAGAAAAACTTAAATGCAATTTCATCTAGTCTGAGGAGATTTTTCATGATAAACAGTAATTCAATCATTAAAACTTTCATTGTCATGTTTCCAGTTTTACTAAATATTCAGAGTTAAGTATAATCACAAAATTGTTTTGATAAAGGAATATTGCATTTTTCAAAAACTGAATATGTGAGTTCTCGGCAAATAGTATATTCTCTACTGTAAGTTTCTGGAAATATGAACATTTTAGACAACTTATTTTTTTCCTTTATCAGCATTTCCACCATAGTTACCATACCTGAAGTACACTATGCCAATTTTAACCTAGCATTTATGGATTAATATAGGTAAATCCCATTCAAAAAAAGTTAGACATTTTATGTCTTGAATATTTTTATTTTTAATATTTGTAAATTGAGTCATAGGATATTAAAGCTTTGCAAATGACTTGAAAAGGAAGGGAAGAGAAAAATTCTTCCTATATATCCATAAAATTAGATAATAAGAAAGATAGCTATACTATAGTTGTAAAGGTCTACAGAAGTTAGAGAATGCTATGAGGTATTCAAAATGTGTGGCTCTCATTCCATCCATCCCCCAGCAACTCTGTGAGGTAGGAACTATTCCCTTCCCTATTTTATATATAAGGAAACTGAGGCTCAGAGTACTTAAGTGACTTGCACAGTGTCACACAGGGAGTAAATGTGTGATACAGGTTTCAAACCTAGGACTGCCTGGCTCCATATCTAGTGTTGTATGCCATTCACCATGCTACTTCTTTATAGCTATAGCATTGGAAAAAGAAAAGAAGATGAGTTAGCCAGAAGTTCATAGGAGCCAAGAAAAGAGTATTATGGTCTCAATTTTCTCTCCATCAGTGCTCAAAGTATGAGCAACCAGTAGGATGAAACTAGATGTCCTAAGACCACAAGGCAAATTTGGTCTTAAAGGTATGAGACAGTGGAATAAGACTCATGACTAGAATATGGCTGTAAATGAAGAGACCTTCCTTGCTCCTAAGATACTTAGGCACTTGAGTGTCTGGTAGACTTTTTGGATAGAAAGAGAAACTAGATGAGAAGTCTGGAAAATAGACCATATGCCTGGCACAAAGGCAAGCTGTATCAGTGATAGGGGGCTGAATTATCCAGACATCTGCTGGAGTTTTCTCTCTGCTAAGTTGAGTAGCTAATAGCTTACTGAGTTCAATGATGAGTTCTTCCTTCAAAAGATAGGTTAATCAACAGGGGAAATTCTTTTCTAGATGTTTCTCACCAGCAAGTAAGATTTAGTTTCTTGGACCAAAATGATGGAAACTGTGGGGAAATGACTACTTTTTCATACATCAGGATAGTAGATTTCAAAATGTTCAGAGACAAGTTTGCACAGAGTAAAATTCTATTGAAGAAGTTAGCTTGAAAGGCATGGGCAACTCTTAAGAGAGAAATTCTAAAGAAACAAAGGGAAGTAACTCCAATGAGAAGGAAAATGGGGGTTTGCCTGAAGAGGCTCATATGGTTGCACAGAGAACTTACCAAGTCACTTCGGTTTAAAGTAAATATCTATTCTGAAGATTGAAATTAAAGCAAGGAAGATAGGATAATACAAAAGAGTAGCAAGGTAGTAAGCACAACATCAGCATAGTTTAAATTCAAAATGAGAAAATCTAAGGATAAGAAGGCTTTTCAAAAGTTTTACTGGGGAAAAATAAAGATGGGGAAAAAAGGACAGATTCCTGTATATGGTATAAGGAATGATGACCCACTGACAAATGAGAGAGGGCAGAGTGGCTTAATTCCCATTTTGTTTCTATTTTCCATGTTAAGAACAAAAATGCCTAGAAGGGTAGTGATGCTCAAGACATATCAGAAGGTAATATAAGAATTTAAGAGAGTAAACATTTATGAACTACCATGTGTCAGGTGCTGTGTGAAGTGCTTTCCAAATATTATCTCATTTGATCCTTACAACAACCCTGTGAGGTAGATGCTGTTATTGATCCCCATTTTCTATTTGAGGAAACTGAGGCAAACATGTGAAGTGACTTGCTTAGGGTTCACAGCTAATAAGTATGAGAGGATTAGTTTCAACTCAGATCTTCCTGACTCTAAGTCCAGTGCTTTATTGACTGAGAGTATCTTACTGCCCTTGATGGGTTCATAACATTGAGTTTAGAGAAATTCTACATTTAGGTTCTGAACAAGCTGTAATTTGATTGTTGAGCCACTGTTGATAATGAAGAATAAGAGATCTTTTGCAAGGTTAGAGCAGATCACATGCTATTATTTAAAAAAGGTGAGGGGGGTGAGAAAGTAGAGTCTTCAATCAAAAGGACAATGAGATTTGTTTTTATTCTAGGAAAGGTTCTACAATATTTATTAAAGAGAAAGTTAGTAAAGATCAATCAGTCAATAACCATTACCAAGCACCTACTATGCTACATCCTGGGGATGTTGTGTTTTGTCCTTTTTGAAGAGGATCAGTGACATCACAGGATAGTGAATTGACTTGGGCATGAATAAGATTTAAGTGAGACAGAGTTACACAAAGCCATCAGACTAACTGTCTTTTCCAGAGTCATCAAAGTCTAGTGGCAAGACAAAAGTCAGGACTACTGGTGATGGTTTGGGATACAATGGATGACCTTGGTATCTTCCTTGTCTCACCAAACTCCTAAACACTTCACAGTTTCTGGATCTCATTCACTTATTCCATTAGGGGAAGTTTTCACATGCTTGGTGTAGACACGTCTCTAACTCAACAACAAGTTTTTGACTATCAGTTACCCTCAACCTGGGCTAGCCTGTGTCCATGGAGATGGTTTACAGGGATGTGGATGCTGTACATGCTACAGATTCTTGGAGTCACAGGTGAGAGTTGAGTGCCAGTTGGACACCAAACACAAATGAACAGCCCTGAAAAGGGCTTGGCAAGCCCTTACTTACATGAGAGTTGCTAGGCCTCCTTGGATACCCATATACTCCAAGATCTGGGGATTCAAAGAAGGGCAAAAGACAACTTGTGCCCTAAAGGAGTTCATACTATAGTTCACACATACAAATATGTAGAAGCAAGCTATATGTGAAATAAAATAGAAAATGGCAGAGGGACAGGGTTACTAATCTGATAGAATCCTATAGTAACAGCTTATCTAGATTTTAGCTATGTGGTAAAGCCTCTGATGCTATTTTTATAGAAAAGATGGAGAGGTGGGCCTCATGATAATATGATTTGATGGATTTAGAACTGTTTGAATGGCTGCATTAAAGTCATTAATGTTTTGATGTCAGCTTGGCAGGGAGTCATCAGTAGATTGCTCCAGGGCTCTGTGCTATTTAACACTTTGGTTAATAATTTCAATAAAGGCATGCTTGATATCCTTATTAAATTTATAAGTGACTCAACACTGAGAGGAATAACTAACATGAAAGATGACCGGAATCAGGATTCAAAAAGATCTCAATAAGCTAGAGTAAATTTCATAAAATGGAATGTAATAAGGATAAATATGAAGTCTTGTACTTAGTTTCAAAAATTGGTTTCAGATGTAGAAGATTTTGGGGAGGATGTTTTGCCCTTCAGGATATCAGAAGTTTTGAAGGACTCTACCTTTGTTTCCAAATCCATGAAATCTAGGTGAAAAAAAAATCTGATTTAAATTCAGCTAAAATACAAAGTGTATTTGTAGGATGATCAGCAACCTACAGATAGTGCCTTGCACATTTATAATTCCTCAGTCTTAAAGAGATTGTTTCTTGATTCTTATTTACGAGATGAGTTAAATTTAAATCCCTTCTGTGGCCTTTTTTTGGGTACCAGTTTTGTGGTCTTTTTGTATTTTTCTTTACTGCAGCTAACATTCACTCATAAAAATAAGCCTAGAAAAATGAATGAGAAATAAAACCCAAGTACTGTTGAAGGATGAGTGCACAAATCCACAACATATTTTTACTGTCACCTGCTTAGACTGCTGTTTGAGAAAAGGAATGTGGAGCAATTTGAACACAATAAACCCCAAAGGTATCCATTATATTCGAGGGGGAAATACACAACTCATAAGAGTTATAAAATGAGTCCCTCTGACACAGAATCTACCCTAAAGACTAAGAACAAAGTCCATGTTATCTGGGTAACACCTTCACTCACAGACACAGAATCTCACAGGTGCTCAGCTCAAATATGACTACATCTTTGCATAGTGTTAAAGCAGCTAGTTGGGAGAGGATTTTTAGTAACAACTGACATCTATTTAAGCAGGAATTGGGAGGGGGTTCTTAACCCTTTTTGTGCCATGGACCTCTTATCCACTGTGTTGAAACCTCTGGACTCCTTTTCAGACCGAAGTTTTTAAGTAATTGAAGGAAATGCTAAATTTAATTTAGAATATAGTGGAAATAAAGGCATAATTTTCTCCATACAGTTTCATGGATCTTCTGAAATCTATCCATGAATGACTTAGTATGTTTTGGCTACCAGTCAATTGTTATCTACTTTATCAAAGGATAGAAGATCTTATTTGGTTAAATGGTGTTTCATACTGTAGTTTTTTTTTCAACCAGACATTTCACTTCGGTGATGTAGAGATCATCTGGTAAAGAAAAACTTTCTACAAACTTAGATCTGCAATTGCTTTGTGAATGATATAGTCTGAAAAAGCTGCCTTGGGTACTGAGATGGTAAGTGATTTTCACAGAGTTACAAACGTAGGATGTCAGAAGTGGGACTTGAATGAAGGTTTTCTTGCTTGCTCAAGGAACTATTATGAAGATAAACTATCAATCTAAATTATATGTTGAAAGATGATTTGCAATATAATCAATGATACTATTTTGAGTAATTTTGTATCACAAAATCCAGTTCATCCATCACATTAATAACATTATAATAATCAGATTTCATAGGTAATAAATACCCATATATCCAAATTATATTAGGGGTCATACATTAAACAAGTGTTTGTGAGTTTTAGAAAGTAACCTCCTTCTGACAATTGGCAGTTTCTTCATGGGTGAAAATATTCTTTCATTAAAGGCCTTATCCCATTCAAACAAATTTCACATTTCTAAGAGATTTCCTTCTTGATTATGCAAAAGTATTTCTATGATAGCTTGTTAAAAATGAATATTTCTTCACTTAAATTTTATATGTAATTGGGAGACAAGCTGTCAAAACCTGAAACAGTGGATAAAAAGATTCTCTCTCAATCCTCATAAGATAAAAAACATGTTTTTCAAAAGCCTTTTCTCAATTCATTTTATTAAAGTCATTCCTAATGGAGAGATAATTGGTAACTGAAATAGTTAAATAAGATTTTCTACTCCCACGGCCATCACTCTAGTTAATGTGCTCATTACCTTTTACCTAGACTATTGCAAGGATCTTTTTCTCAGTTGATCTCTATCCATTCTTTTTTTTCCCCTCAAGCTACTCTCTTCACCAGTGCCAGATTAATCTTTCTTATTGAAACTTCTGATCAAACCATTTCTCTGCTTGAACAGTCCCCCCAAAACCTACCCCCAGCAAAACTTTCAATAGTTCCTTATTCCCTTCCAAAACCAAGTTCAAATCTTAGTTTGACATTCAGGACCCTCTGCTATCTGGCTTCCACCTACCTTTAAAGACTTTCTCACATTGTTTCCCTTTATGTATTTTATGTCCTAAGGAGACTAGATTATTCTCTACAGGTCATGTGCCCCTTAACCATGACATATATTTCTTCCTCTATGCTTTTGCTCAAACTGATTCCTGCCCCCAGAATGCTCTTTCATTAATTTTGTTTCCTACTGAAGTCTTGCCTACTTTTCAATATCTAACAACTAACATGAAGGAAGGAAATTAGCATTTACTAAGTATACCTGCTATGTGCCAGGCACTGTGTTAAAAACTCTTCAAACATGCCATTTTTTGGTTTCCTGAAGTCTTCCTTAATTTCTTTAGATGGAAATGATCTCTCCCTCTTCCACATTCTCATTTCGCTATGCATTACTTTCATGCATTGTTTGTATTTATAATTATTTGTGTATCTACTCCACTAGACTTAAGTCTCTTTGAGGGCAGGGATTTATGTATGCCTTTAGTAACTGGCACACTGTGTGCTTGAATAGAAGTTAGTCAGTCCATGATTTCATTAACAGAGGTAATCCCTTCATTCGTACAGATCACAATGTAGGCATATCTTGTCATCTGGTGTGATTCTTGTCCATATTCTTCTATTTATCCTCCATCACAGGCTCTGATCACACATTGGAGACTTGTTTTATTTCTTTTTATATTTTATCATTTGTTATATTATACCAATTATATTATTACATATTATATCAATTATAAAATTTTGTATTTTATTGTGTCAGGGCATCACTTGGACTGTCCATCCTTTTCTCATTCTTTGCACTTGCCATATCACTGACGTACTTTCTTCTGTTCAGTCATACTAGGGTGTTGTGGAAAGAATGTTTTAGAATCAAAAGACCCAGATGCGAAATATAGCTCTGCTCTTTATTCCTGTGTAACTTTAAGGAAGTCACTTAAGGCCTTTCAGTCTCAACCTCCTCATCTCTAAAATAAGAGGTCTCTAAGGTCTCTTCTACCTCTAAATCTATAATCCTGGGAAATCTCTTTAGCTTCTTTTAAAACATGGGTCATTACTGAGTATATGTAGTAGCAGCTTATCTGTGCCCACCATGTGTATCTCTATTATATTTTGTGTCACTTATAACTTTGAATTTTTGAGGATTGTGTTATTTGAAGTTTGTTTGTTTTTTGCCAAACCATGTCACTGCCAGAATACTTTTATTAAAACAGCCCTCTAATTACTGACATCAGGTTAGGCATAAAGTAAGCAGCTGAAAGTGTATGTCACTATCATGGAGAATGTTTTGTGTCAGGTACAAGGGGGAGAGGAATTTACTATAGATGATGCAGCCCTTTCGTTTTTTTCCTTTTTTTCTTTTCTGATGACATTGTATTGATTGCACAAATCATGGTAAGCTATGATTATGAGAGCACTGAAATTTGGGACTGTAGCTGTAGAGCTGGTAGGAATGGTAGAATTCATTTACTCCAAGACTTATTTTATAGATGAGGAAACTAAGTTCCAGAGAGGTTATAATTGGTTTAATCTTATCTAGTCAAAAAGTAGCAGAACCAAACTTTGATCCCTGACTCTTATAACTCCAAATTCATTTCAAGCCTAGTTGAAGCAGAAAGAGGAGGTAGCATGTGCTAGGCAAATCAGACAAGTCACAACCTCGTATGCTATCTCCCTTTAGAATGTGATGGATACAGTTCAGGATCTTGAATCCAAGAACTCAGGGAATAGTAGTACCACCCCACCCTGCCCTACTAATTTTGCTTTTAGTCTAGTCCCAACAATTGTTATTCAAAGAAGCAGCTCTTGAGTAAGTTCTACTGCAGGTGCTATAGCCTAGTTTCCTCAGTGTCTAGAGCAATTGAAACTCCTTCCTCTCCTCACCTTTATTATCTGTGTAACCTTGGGCAAGTCACTTAAAAACCTTTTGACTTCAGTTTCCTCATCTGTAAAAAAAATTCTCCATAAATAAGCTCTTAACACCATTATGTGTTTTAACATGAAAAATGGGTATAGTTTTATCAGTGAAAAAAGTCACAAAAGAAGATATATTGCCATCTACTATGTTATTTTGTACCATAAAGACCATTGGACCCTTCCATCTACCTTACAGCTGAAATTTCCCATCTATTTTGTCTCCCCTGTTAGAATATGAGCTCCTTGAGAACAAGGACTCTTTCTTTTTTTCTTTTGTATCTCCAGTAGCAAAGTGCTTTGCATAAAGTAAGTAGACAATGAATAAATACTTTTTTATTCATTAATTCATTCTAGGGAATCATAGATAAAGTCATCATAATTCATAATAGAAAAAACAGATTACATGAAAAATGCCTATTGTATAAACTGCAATTGTTAAATTGCCAGTCAACTGTAGTAGTAATAAGTATATATAGTTTTTGTAAATAGTCAATAAATTGGGCCTAGATTTGAATAAGAGAAAGAGAGAGATCTGAAACTCAATTCTTTCCAGTACTCTTTCCATTTGGAGTATATCATTCTAAACCTACCAGTTACCATGGTGACAGAACTCTGTCATCAATACTGGAGCATGATCTATGCAAAGGTTATTAAAATAAATTATTGTAAAATATTCTTAAAAGCATGGATGATAATTAATTCAAGATGTAGTTATTAAAAAAATTAAAGCAACCTCAATAACTTTTCAATTAACAATACAAATTGGGTAAATTAAAAGCCTATGGTCAATAAGTCTGAGAAGTCTTATCCTGAATTCAGGATACTCATTCCAATCTCTTCAGAATGAATGAGCATGAACTGAAAAGGACAATAGGTCCAAAGGAATGTAAAAATTCCCAATTCCAATGCATATAATAAGTGCTCACCAGCTGCACTGAGGTGTGACCCCTCAGCTGTCCTCAGCTAACTATTTCCAGCTCTTGGACATAATAAGAATGTAAAAATACTTGCCTTCCTTGTTCATTAAAATAACCCTTTGTTTGAAGAGACAGTTGTTTTGAAGTGGAAATCCCTCTTGTCTAATTGGGACAAGACTTAGATAAGACCTTCACTCTCTCACCTGAATTAATTAATACATTTTGCAGGCTATTGAAAACCTGACAGACCCATCATTGCCCATAGTGCATTCAGCCTGGAGGATTTCAAAAGTTTCCCTTTCATCTCTCAAGTGCCATTTAAAAGCTAGACTGTTGTGAAGATCTGATTCAAGTTCAGCTACTCCCTGTCATAACTTGAAGTTTGATGTAAAAGTATGAAACATTATGGAGATATTATAGAATTCGTTCATTCATCCAACAAATATATTAGTTGCCTCATGTGTCAGACCTAACTTGGATACTAAGGTTACCTTCATACAAACATATGAGTAGCTATTATCCTTCCTTCCTTCCTTCCTTCCTTCCTTCCTTCCTTCCTTCCTTCCTTCCTTCCTTCCTTCCTTCCTTCCTTCCTTCCTTCCTTCCTTCCTTCCTTCCTTCCTTCCACAAATCTGTCCTGCTTCTGAGAAAGGAGAAGGAGAAAAGAGAATATTTGAGCTAAACAAAAAGGAAGAAAACAGTAGTGTAGTTAGCTAGGAGAACTTTGAACTCATGAGATTGAGTCTGGAGAGGAGTTATTTGGGAGAAATTGAGGAAACTTTGAAGAACAATCCCCAGGCTTAGATTCTGACCAGACCCTCCTTGCCTTAACAGAATCTAGAACAATTAATGAGGATATAAATAGATTAAGTAGAATTAAAAATGATCAAAGAGGATAGGGGGTAGAATCCAGAGAAGTAGATTCAAGAGGAATAAGGATAGGTTAGGTGGTGAGAAAAGGCAAGGTAGGTGAACCAAGGCAAATGGAACAATTAAGAGTTTAAGAAAATTGATTGAGAGGTTGGTGTGTGGTCCCAATTGGTAGAACAGATAGATTAGTGAGAGGTGAGCATGGTTATGGAGTTGTTGAGATGAAGGAAAGGAATTTGAATGAGGTAGTCCAGTTACATAAATTTAATTGGTTTTAAAAGGTTTTAACAAGGTTCTTAGGTTTGAGGTATAAATATACATAAATAATTTTGAGACGCAAGGATGGAAAGCTCAATTATTATGGAGAACAAGGAAAATCATGCAGGGACTTGCATCGTTGAAGACACAAAGTATAGAAGAGCAGCTAATATATAGGACCACAGGTGCCAAAAGGATTTGGACAGGTTAGAACTTGGAGCTAAATTTAATAAGATGAAGGGAATAAAGAGAAGTTTTAAGTACTAAACTTAGGAACAAAAATGGACTTCACAAGAATAATATGAGGAGGCATGGATAGGCAATAGTTATGTTGAGAGATTTCTAGGGGTTTTGGTAGAAGATGAGCTCATGGGTCAGCAGTGTCCTGTGATAGCCAGAAAAGCTAATGTGATCTTGAGCAGGGAACAGAGTTTCTGGTGATAGAGAGATGATGGTTTCATTCTGATGTGCTGCCATTAGACCTTATGTGGAGTATTATGTTCAGTTCTGGGTACCCAAGTTTAAGAACATTGATAAATTGGAAAGTGTCCAGAGGAGGGCAACCTGGGTGATGGAGTGCCCTGCGTTGACATTTGAGAATTGGTTGAAGGAACTGGGCATTTTTAGCCTGGAGAAAAGCCTTTTGGTCCTGGGCTATCTTGTGGAGGAGTGGTTAGGCTTTGTATTAGGAAAAACAAAAGAAACAAAATTCCGAATGTGTGGGGTACAGCAACCAAATTAAACTCAGAGGTTTGTCAAGGTAGAAGGCAAAAAGGAATTTTTAAAAATCTCATGAGAAGGGGCACTTCCCCTGAGACCGTGGGTGATGTCAACAAGGGAGTGCACCTGAGCAGAGCAGAGTACAACATTATATAGTCCTTAACAAGGAAGCCCACTAGCCTCTCTTCCCATTGGCTACGAATCCAGGTGTACAGTGTAAGCATGGGAATCTACTGCAGAGACAAAGAACACAATGAACATGGAAAGGATCACTGCTCACCAATGAGGGTTTTTGTTACCAAATTATGGAACTTAAGGGAACAGTGCTGATGTGGCATAAGGCGGTGGTGAAAAGGAAGTGAAGGGGGGGGGGGTACGCCAGGTCACATGACTGGAACTTTGGTGGTTTTCCTCCATGCTGGAGCATTTTATTTGCCTAAGGGGGACACTTAGTTATTTTAGCTTTGGTGAGAAGGGTGGGGGTTTTGGGGAATTCATATTTGAGGGATCTTCATGTAACCTGATTTCACTCACTAATAATAGAGCTGTCAAAGAAGTTACTTATTAATAGTGACTCTGCTGTCTCTTGGTTCTTTTGTCTAACTGATATTCAATGTCCTTTGATGGTTGATCATACATCTAGAGTGAGGGTTCTTAACCTGAGGTTCATTGACCTTCAATAGATCTGTGGGTAGATTTCATGGAGTCTCTGAACTTGAACAGGAAAAAATTACATCTTTATTAACTTCTGGTTCTGGTTAGCATTTCTTTCAATTGTGAATAAAACTCCCATTATTCTGAGAAATGGTCCATAGGCTTCACATAGGCTGCCAAAGGGATCCATGATGCAAAGAAAGGTTAATAACCCCTGCTATAGACCAATTCCCTCATTTTACAGATGAGAAAATTGAGGATCGGAAAGATTAAATAATGTATCCAAGGTCTGCAGGTAGTAAATGGAACCTGGATTTCATCCTAAGTATTGTGACTGAATTCATTGCTCTTGCAATTAGATAAGTTTGAAGGCACTCATTTTCTGTATTTGATTTGTGCATTTTTCATACTATAATTGAATTGCTTTTGAGAAATCACATAATTCTTTTAATGACTATAATTTCTCCCCAAAACAGTGATTCATATTTAAAATTCCAATATTCTTTGATATATGGCAGTGAATCATGGTGCAGTCTCAGAAAAATTGAAGTTGAGATCAATCAACTGATACTTTGCACATTTATTAAATACCAGGGACTCCATTAGGTGCTGGGGATACAGAGACAAAATGAAATGTGTAATACCCTCTAGGAGCTTAGACTATATTATCTTTACATGTAACTATATATGAAAAAAATTCAAGGTAATTTTGGCATGGAGAGCACTAGCTGCTTAAAGGATCAGGAAAAAAAAATCTTTATGTAGGAGGTGGTGTTTGAACTGAGTGTTAAAGGAGAAGGAATTCTAAGAGAAAGAAGTGATGAGGGAGTGCATTTGAGACTGGAGGAACAGTTAGCACAAAGCATAGAAATGGAAAGTGGAGTTTCATGTATGAAGAACTGTAAGAAGGCCAATCTAACTAGATCACAGAGACCAGTGAAACTTGGTGTGATACTCATTTCCCTTTAATCCAATACATTTAATCAGTTGCAAAATCTTGCCTATTTTAAAACCTCTATAGTATCTCCTATTCTCTCTACTCACATAGTCACCACCCAGATTTGTACTATTACTTTTCATCTCGCATATTATAACAGCTTCTCATTATAACAGCCCTATTTGGTTTGAACTCCATGGAACATCATGCCTTCTTCAAGTTAAGCTGATTGCTTGAATTCTCATCATTTTGCTTATTGATTCTGTTTTTGATACCCAACAGTTTCTCAGCTTCCTCAGTTGCCTTTTCCCTTTGATTGGAGAACTGCCAGGTAAAGCAATGAATTCCTCCCAAAGTCTTCCTTTATAGAGAGCTCAGAACTTTTAAAACTTTCCAGATAACTCCCCTTTTTCCATCAGCAATTCTGTTTGTTCTCAGTTTCATGAAACAATATGCCCTTGTGCTAGAAGGCCAAGTGGGCTCCCCACACTGCTGTTTTTCAGCTTCCCTTTGCATATTGTCTTCCTTCCATTAGATTATAAGCTCCTTGTGGTCAGGGACAATCTTTCTTTTTCTTATTTGCATCTTTAGCACTTAGCACAGTGCCTGACACATACTAAGTGATTGATAAATGTTTATCAAGTTATATAGAATTGAACTAACTGCTTTTCCTATCCCAAGCCTTTCCCATTTCCAGTTCATTCTCTCTATTGCTGCCAAAATGATCAGGTTGCCATAATTGTGAAAGGGGAATTATGGAGATAACGTATAAAGAATTTCCTGAAAGAAATGGATGACTGGAAAAAAAAGCTGTTCAATTCACATTGTGAGACTTAATTAATAGATCACATGCACCATTAATATCCCCATAATGTCTAGAGATCTAGAGAACAACCCTGGAAGGTTGAATGAATATCATGTGGTAGATTTATGAGAGAATATACATAGGATGAACAGATGTGGATGAATTGGGACCTATATTATTAAAGTATCCAAGGTCAATTATTTTTCCAGTAAGATATTTTACATTATCTTCTCTTTTTTCATTATTTTGGTTTTGTTTTATTGTTTCTTGATTTTTCATAAAGTAATTAACTTCCATTTGCTTTATTCTAATTTTTAAGGAATCATTTTTTCAATAAGTTTTTGGATCCCTTTCCTATTTGGCCAGTTCTGCTTTTTAAGGCATTACTCTTCTTACTGACTTACCACTGGGACTAATCTGTTAAGGTGTTTAAGGTGTTATTTTCTTCAGTATTTTTTTTTTTTTTTGTGTTTCCTTTACCAAGCTGTTGACTCATTTTTCATAATTTTCTTGCATTACTCCCATTTTTCTTCTCAATTTTTCCTTTACCTCTCTTACTTGATTTTCAAAATCATTTTTGAGTTCTTCCATGGCCTGACTTCAATTCATAGTTTTTTTGGAGGCTTTGGATTTAGGATCTTTGAGTTTGTTGTCTTTTTCTGAGTGTGTATTTTGATCTTCCTTATCACCATAGTAACTTTCTATAATCAGGGCTTTTTTTTCTGTTGTTTGCTCATATTCCCAGCCTATTATTTGACTTTTACCTTTGTTAAGGTAGGGTTCTGCTTCCAGTGTGGAGGAGGATGAACTGTCCCATGCTACAGGGATTTTGTGCTACTGTTTTCAGAGATACTAGTAGGAACCTGTAAATTTTCAGTGCTTCCAAAGTGGTATGATTTAAGGAGAGGTGTGCTTACTACTCTCCTGGCCTGTGCTCTTGTCTGTGATCAATCACAAGTACTATTTTCTGTCCTGGAACTGTAGGCAGGGTCCCCCTTCCACTGTGGCTGCAAGCTTGGCTGTGCTAGTGCTCCTTCTCACCCTGGGACTCCACCCAGAACTATGACACAGATCACTGCTGCTGCTGGTTCAGTCACTTCTAAGGTCTGCTCCTGCTTTACTGTGACCTGGGCTATGATGGCATAGCCTGTGCTAGATTGTCCTCCACTCTCACCTTGGTGCAACAGATCATTCCTGCTGACCTTACAAGTTGTCTTGGGCTGGAAATTTTTTTCACTCTGTCTTTTTGTGGGTTCTACTGCTCTAGAATTTGTTCAGAGTAATTTTTTAAAGATATATATATATATATATATATATATATATATATATATATATATATATATATATATATATATATATATATACATACATATATATATGATTGTATGTATTTTAAAGGGGTTTGGGGAAGAGCTCAACAGAGTACCTGCCTTTACTCTACCATCTTGGCTCCACCTCTATTGTCACCTTTTTTTCATCCATTTCTTCGTCCAAGACCATGACTGTTCCTTTATGAATTTTGATATAAAGTAATGATGATCCTGTACATTTAAGAATGATGTACTTATCTTATGTAGAAGCTTTTTTTCTAATATAATGTCCTTGATTATTTCTTTTTCATACTTTTTGGTTTGAACTTAACTTTGTCCAATAACATTAATGCCAATTCATCTTTCATAGCTTGGTGTGGCAAATTTTTGATTATATTTTCCTTTTGAATTTCTTTAAATCTTTCTGAATTGAATGTGTATCTTGGAAGCAACATACTGTTGGATATTTCTTTTTAGTCCATTCTGTGACTTTTAAATTTTATTAGGGAGTTCAGTCCATTTGCATTTAGAATTGTAATTGTTAGACTTATCTCTGTCTCTTCTCTCCCCAGACCTCAATCATCTGTTTTAATCTTGGTTTTGTTTTTATGGTTTATATATGCCTCTAGATCTTAGGAATTTGGAAATCACTACCAAATTTGCTTAAATTACAAAATGTGATAGATTTATAAACCAATTAATTCTTGCATCTTCATAGGAAGATCAGTTCTTAATTTCATCAGAATTTCAAAAGATCTAATTGCTAATTCCATTGGTCTACATGGAAAAATGACTCTAGGGAATAAATGCTCTTGTTTTTTCCAATAGTGAAATGACTTGCTTTATGAAGTAATGTGTTCCTTGCCATTGGAGCTCTTTAAGGGGACACTGAATGATCTTTTGTTATGGATGTTATAGAAGGGTTTCATTCTTTAGGCAAAAGCTGAAATAGGCAACCACTCAAGTCTCTTAAATCTTAAAGATTTTGTGATACTCAGTTGTCTAAGAAAAAAGGGAACCATATATGAATCATCATATGTCATATGATAATCTCTCTCTCTCTCTCTCTCTCTCTTCCTCTTTCTCTCTCTGTTTCCTAGGAGATTTATAGACATGTCATTGAAGTTCTTAAAAAAGCATATAACAAAATGCATTAATATAACAATTAGGAGTCATAAACAGTAAAATCTA